>NC_083521.1:10412500-10461456 GCF_032362555.1 Amyelois transitella
CTTCGCTGGGGATTTGGTTCTGATGGCTTATGATGTCCACCAGTTCCTCCCTCTGGACCTCTTTGCTAACTCCCTTTAAAATGATAAGAGGGCGACGGAGCTTCGACTCTTCTGCTGCAATGCCGGGGATGTTATTCACTTTTTGCAGTATTTGGTCGCGCTGCTCATTAGTGTCGAACTCTACTTTGAGCATGTTCTGGCGCAAGGGTTTTACTTTCGAGGGAGCGAATGTTGTTCTACGGAATGAGATGTTCTTCTTAAACTCGTCAAGTACGACTGGCTGCTGTTTGTCGCTAGTCTCTTTAGCTTTGATGATGATGGAGGGCAATGTGCGGGAAGGTGGAGGAATGCTCTTAGGGGGGGAGGGCGTCGCCACGGCCGCGGCGAAGGATTTTGCAGGCACTGGTGGAGAGGGCGCTGGCGTCGGTGTCATGGCCTTTAGTTCCTCGCGGATACTCTCCCGAATAATAGAGAGCAATGTGCTCTGGTCCGGGAGGATCTCCGGAGTCGGAGGAGTCGGCGCAATCGCGACCGTTGGCCCGGTCTCCTTGACCTTTACCAACGCCTGCGCAGATCTTTGTATTTCCTGCGCCGCCGCCGCAATTAGCCGCTTGTTGGTGGCAGTGACGCTCTTTCCTTCGTTTACTGCTTTGTTGATGGTGTACGTTAACTTTGTTACTACCGCCATGAAGGTGTCCATACTTTTCACATCTTCGGAACGGGCAGGTAGTTCGATGATCATTGCGCTGGATTTGGTGGACTTAGTTGCTGTAGGTTTGCGAGCGGGCACAACTTTGGCGGATGATTGTGAGGAGGCAGCGATAGCGTCGCTCACTTCGGGTGTACTGGCTACTTCGGTGTCAGACATGTACCGAAGGTGGGGCATGTCTGATTCGGAAAATTGAAGGTCTAAGCCGGATGTTAAGATGTCAAGATCAAGATCAAGATCATCACTCTCAGTAATAGGCATAATGTTGACACGAGGGCGCTCGGAAAGGCGAGTTGCAGTTGCAAAGGCCCTGGAATGGCCTGGCACGGGAGAGGAAGATCGCGAAGGGCGATTGGGGGGTGCAGGGGGAGGTCGATTAGTCGCCTCCTTCCGGGTGGGAGACCGGGTGAGCCCCATGGTCTCGTCGGTGAGTAAGTGAAGTTTACCAGATTATAAAAATCAAAATCAGACTGTAAATAATTAAAACTATTGTTTCTAATGTGTGTAAATCTAATTAGATACTATTTTTAGGACCAAAAGAACAATCAGTACTAGTCGGCAGAAAGAAAAAATACAAGGGAAAAAAGTGGATTTTCGGTTTCGACTTACGTCGGCGAGCGGTGTTTACCTACCTGATGAAACTAGGGTGGGCGGGGGGGCGAATTTTTCGCGTATTTTGTCCGGGGATGGCTCAAAATGATGGGGTAGGCAGCCGGAACACTAATCAGAAGTAATTTGGGGGGGGTTCGGAAGAAAAAATTCGGATTTTACACTAAAATGGATGTTTGAATTATATATGGACCGTTACAGAAGAAAATCGACAAAATAGTATGAAAAATTCAATTGGATGGAGACGACTGGTATGCAGAATCGATGGCGGCGTCAAGACGAAGAGATGGAGGTATCACAAGCAGGGGTGGACACACTAAAGATGGGATGCCGATATGTGAGTGCGAGGTATAAGGTAACCTCGGTAGGTATTTAAAAAATGAAAAAAAATTAATAACTAAAAAACTACTGGACGGATTGTGAAGATTGGGGTGTCAGAAAAAGCGGGATGGCGAGGGGAATGATAGACAGAAACTACTAAACTATTTTTGATAGAAAAAATTTGAAATATCGACAAAAAAGTGTGTTTTTATATAACTGAAACTACTAAAATGTGAAAAACTTAGCGAATTTTTCGCGTATTTTGTCCGGGGATGGCTCAAAATGATGGGGTAGGCAGCCGGAACACTAATCAGAAGTAATTTGGGGGGGGTTCGGAAGAAAAAATTCGGATTTTACACTAAAATGGATGTTTGAATTATATATGGACCGTTACAGAAGAAAATCGACAAAATAGTATGAAAAATTCAATTGGATGGAGACGACTGGTATGCAGAATCGATGGCGGCGTCAAGACGAAGAGATGGAGGTATCACAAGCAGGGGTGGACACACTAAAGATGGGATGGTTAGGTTAGGTTAGGTTAGGTTAGGTTAGGTTAGGTTAGGTTAGGTTAGGTTAGGTTAGGTTAGGTTAGGTTAGGTTAGGTTAGGTTAGGTTAGGTTAGGTTAGGTTAGGTTAGGTTAGGTTAGGTTAGGTTAGGTTAGGTTAGGTTAGGTTAGGTTAGGTTAGGTTAGGTTGGGGTGCTACGGTCAGGAAACCTCCACGTTGGCTCAGTACCTTGAAAGCTTTGCTTCTGTTGCTTGATCTTTGATCCGGTGATAGCGGCGGGCTGACAAGACACTGGGCTGGTGCACCCTGGGCGATGGTTAATAACTCCCCGCTATTAGGGGTCTTGTTATCCATCGGCAAATGTCCTGACACATGGACGGGCTGAATAGCCTAACCGGCTTCTGGGCAGACGCTTTTGCGTCCAGGTCCGTCTACCAGTTGCTCCCTCTTGTCTGCCCTCAGACAGTGAGTGGATGTGGCTCGCGCGGCGTCAGGTTTCGGCTCGGCGCCGGGCAACTCGTTACCCCAAATTGATGGGGCCGAGGACGTTTGTCGCGAGGAAGAAAACCTCAATAAAAAATAACCCTAATCCCAAGGTCGGGCGTGCCGATGGGATGAATGGCGGGGGGGGAGCCCCGTCCCAAGCGCCCACTGAAGAGGTGGAGGAGTTCAGGGACCTCACCCTGTTAAAAAAAAGGAAACTCATGAATATGGCGTCTAAGAAAACGATCATACCCCAGGAGGGTACCGACTCCCAAGGAGTCGGAGAATCCCTCCCCACGCCTTCGGGCGTGGGCTGCCCCACCGTATCTGGGGGGGGCACTTACCGCCAGAGGGACGCAAGTCCCTCCCAACTGTCGACACGGTCGACAAGCCGAGGGTCACTGATCCTCGCACCGACATCCGACGAGGACAACGATAGCCTTCCGGAGGTCATCATGACGGAGGATGATAAGAACGACGGGGGCAGTGTTCCCCGTAAACGAAAGGCACTGGAGGGGTCTGCACTAAGATCGCGAGGCCCCAAAATTAACACAGCTACGAGGGGCCGTCACGCTGGTCGGCGCACACAGACATCGCCACCCAAGCCCGCCAGCAGCATCGTTGACGAACAACTTGACGTTGTACGGACGTCTGTTGGCAATGTACTGGAGGAAGCCGGTAAATCCGGCAACCTCAAAGGCACAGTGTGGCGATCCATGAAGGATGCCTGTCAGCACATCTTAGATGCAGCTGATAAAATAGAAATGCACCAGGAGGAGTCGGCAGCAGTCAGAATTCTGACTGCTGACAACAGAAGGATGCGGGAGCAATTGGCGCAGCTGGAGCAGGAGACGAGGGCTCTTCGAAAGGCCTATGCCGAAAAATCTACCGGGCCGTCCACCTCAGGACCAGTCACAATGGCGGAAATCAAGGACGTCCTTAAAGAGCTTGAGGTGTCCATTGAGAGGAACCTGTTCCTAAAAATAGGAGAAATGGTGACGACCCGGTTGAATGAAGCCGAAAAGAGGGGCATACTCGCCCCAGAACCAATTCTGCGCCCGCCACTGGCGGCTGACAGAAAGAAACAAAAAGCTGGGGATCTAGATGGCAGAGAGGGCAACACAGGGTCAACCCTCATGCCACCTGCAAGACCCGGACCGGTGCCGCAAACCAGGGCCAAGGCCAAGGCCAAAACCAAAGCTCGGCCACGTGAGCCAACGCCAGGCCCCTCCCGAATACCTCCCACTGAGGCGTCTCCGAACCCTGGAGGCACGGAGGTGTGGACAACGGTAGCCAGAAAGAAAAAAGGGAAAAGAAAAGGGAAGGGGAAACCAACCCAAGCCCCCAAAGCGGCAGCAAAACCGCCACCAAGGAAGGCGTTCACCCCACCGAAGTCAGCAGCGGTGGTGGTGACCCTGAAGCCGGAGTCCGATATGGACTATAAATCGATAATGGCCAAGGTCACCACCATCAAACTGCCGTCCATTGGGGTGGACCATGTTTCGGTGCGCAGGAGTGCTACGGGGGCTCGGATAATAGAGGTTCCTGGAGCAGACAGCGGGGCCGCAGCGGACGCTCTTGCTGAGAAGGTCCGGGAATTGATAGGCAACGAAGCGGAGATATCTCGGCCGTATAAAACGGCACAAGTCAAGGTCTCCGGCTTCGATGAGGCAGTGACTCTGGAGGCCCTCAGAGAAGCTGCAGCTGCAGCTGGGAAATGCCCACCGGGGCAAATTAAGGTTGGCGCTATCCGTATGGCGCCAGACCAGACTGGGGCAGCCATTTTAACCTGCCCTGTGGCGGCTGCCAACTCTCTCATAGAGCTCGGACGCCTCCTGGTCGGATGGTCGGCCGCCAAAGTCAAAGGGCTTGAAGCCCTGCCCATGCGATGCTTCCGCTGCATGGGCATGGGCCACACTAGGGCCCTCTGTCCATCCCCGGTGGACAGATCATCGATGTGCCACCGCTGCGGCAAAACGGGCCACACCACTGGTGAATGCCAGGTCAAAGAGCCATGGTGTGCAGTGTGCCATGCCGCTAAACTGCCGCCAGGACATGTCATGGGGGGGAAAGCCTGCAACCCCCCTCGCATAAGAGGCAAATCGGCCCTGGCAACGACCGAGGCCTCGGAGGGCCGCGCCATGGAGCACTGATGCCGGTACGACCTGCTCCCCGCCTTGAGGTGCTGCAGGCCAATGCCAACCACTGCGCTCGTGCTCAAGACCTCTTGGTCCAGCACTTGGCGGAGTGGGGCATTGACGCTGCCGTCATATCGGAACCCTATTGCGTCCCCTCCCTCCCTAATTGGGCTGGAGACACAGAAGGGCTGGTGTCGGTGACCATCCCACAAACTGGCAATCGCCCACCTCTCTCGAAGATTGAGAACGGCAGGGGGTACGTAGCGGTGAAATGGGGAAATATCGTAATTGTCGCAGCATATTTCTCCCCCAATGAACCGCTGCGTGCCTTTGAGCGCCTCCTCGAGAGAGTGGGGCAAGTGGTCGAGGGTGCGGCGCCGACACCGATCATGCTAATGGGAGACCTTAACGCCAAACACTCTGCGTGGGGTTCTCCCATAACCAGCCCAAGAGGGGTAACACTCTATGATTGGGCGGTGGGAATGGGGCTTGAAGTCCTAAACCGGGGCAACACTTCCACATGCGTGCGGCGAAATGGTGCCTCGATAGTGGACGTGACGCTCGCGACCTCGAGTATTGCTGCACGCATTGAGGACTGGCGCGTCCTGGAGGACGTGGAGACCCTCTCCGACCACCGCTACATACGGATGTCGGTCTCCAATACGCCCCATTCCCAACAGCCCACTCGAGGCAGAGGGAGACGCCAGGGGTTCCCCAGGTGGAATATGGCTAGCCTCAACAGGGACCTGGCTGAAGAGGCTGCCATGGTAATAGAGTGGAGAGAACCCATACCAAGCCGCTCCCTTGGTGTGGAGGAAAGGGCACGTGGCTTTCGCGCGTCGCTCACTGAGGTGTGCGACGCATCCATGAGGAGGTCTGGTCCGCCGCCTGCTAAAAGGCAGGTACACTGGTGGTCTGAGGACATCGCTGCACTCAGATCTATCAGCAACCGTGCCCGCAGGGAGTACACCAGATGCAGGCGGCGGCGCAACCGCGAATACGGGGAGGAGGCCCGACTCTATTCTGCCCTCCAGGAGGCCAAAAAGGCCCTGTCGGTAGCAATTGCCAAAGCGAAAGACGACGCCCACGAAGCGTTTCTGGCCACGCTAGACAGGGACCCATGGGGGAGGCCATATAGGGTAGTTCGCAACAAAATGCGCCACGCCCCCCCCACGGCCTCCTTGGAACCGGACCTCCTCAATAAAATTGTTGAAGGCCTTTTCCCATCGGCCCAAGAATTTGCTCCTCCGAGTATGCAGGTCCCCGAGCGGGAGTCCACCACGGCCCCAGTGCCACCGGTGACGGATGATGAGTTCGACCGGGGTATGACACGTCTGACAGCCTGCAAAAAGGCACCAGGCCCGGACGGCGTCCCCGGTCTGATTCTACCGGTGGTCGCAAAACACCTCGGGAGCCGCCTCAGACAATTATTCGACGACTGTCTGTCGTCTGGGCGGTTTCCCAGGCCGTGGAAAGAGGGAAGACTCTGCTTGCTCAGAAAGGAGAGCCGACCCGAGGACTCCCCTTCGGGATGGAGGCCCCTACTGATGCTGGATGAGACTGGTAAGCTGCTGGAACGAATTGTCGCCTCCAGAATCATCCAGCATCTGGAAAATGTCGGACCAAACGTGTCGGACCGCCAATTTGGTTTTAGAAAAGGGCGGTCGACTGTTGATGCGATAGGGGCCCTCCGCGAATTCTCGGAGGACGCAATAAAAAGGAAGGGAGGAGCCGTGGGTGTCTCGTTAGACATCGCAAACGCCTTCGGCTCCCTCCCATATGAGGTAATAAAGGAGGCACTCCGATACCACGGAGTGCCTCTCTATCTGAGAAACCTCGTAGGGCACTACCTCTCTGAGAGGGTGGTGCTCTACGAGGACAGAGAAGGGAGGAAAGCCAGGGCGATGACCTGCGGTGTTCCTCAGGGGTCAGTGCTAGGACCCCTGCTTTGGAACATCGGCTTTGACTGGGCCATCCGCGGGAGCCTACTCCCCCGGATGACCGTCATCTGCTATGCGGATGACACGATGGTGGCCATCTGGGGTGAGAAGCTGGAGAGCACCCTCAGGACAGCTGCAGTCGCAGCAGACCTGATGGTCACCCGCGTCAGGCTGCTGGGGCTCAGGGTGGCCCTCAGCAAGTGCGAGGTCATCGTCTTTGGCAAAAGGGGCTGGAAACCGCCTGAGGGAGCGTCCATTCCAATAGGTGGGGAAAGGGTCCAGGTGAAGCCGTACATTAAGTACTTGGGCATAACCATGGACCCACGCTGGGACTTCCGGGAGCACTTTAAACAACTAGCACCCCGGATAGTCGGCGCAGCATCGGCCATGGGCCGGCTGCTGCCCAATGTCGGAGGGCCTAGCGCCCGGTGCCGGAAACTATATGCGGGCGTAGCCCGGAGCATGGCACTATATGGGGCGCCAATCTGGGCAGATAAGCTCTCCAGAGCCAACGTGGCCCAGCTGCGAAGGCCACAAAGAGTGGTGGCCAACCGCATAGCTCGGGCCTACGTAACGGTGGCTTGGGCGGCGGCATGCGTATTGGCCGGCACCCCACCATGGGACATGGACGCAAAAATTCAGGCGGAGGTTTATTGGGAGCGGGCGAGAAGACGAGCTCTCGGGGAAAGGCCCGCCCCAAGAGAAGTGAGAGGGGCCCGTCAGTTGGCCGTAGACAGGTTGAAAGAGCGGTGGCGAGATGAGCTAGAAAACTCCCAGTATGGTATACGTACCATCGGGGCGCTCCTCCCATCGCTCGAAGATTGGATGGATAGAAAGTACGGCCAACTGACGTACAGAATGACGCAGGTGATGACCGGACACGGGTGCTTCGGTCATTACCTGCATACAATAGGCAGAGAGCCAAGCCCGGTCTGCCACGAGTGTGGGGAGCCGGACGACACGGCTCAACACACCCTGGCAGAATGTGAGAGGTGGGCCACAGAAAGGGTGGCCCTAGCAGTGGCCCTGGGCGACCGCGATCTCACGCTGCACTGCATCGTCAGTAAGATGCTGGGCAGCGAGAGATGCTGGGACGCGATGTCCTGCTTCTGCGAGACGGTAATGTCGCAGAAGGAGACCGCTGAGAGGGAGCGTGAAGCGAGAGCTGAAGCGCTCCCATGCCGGCGAGGACGAAGAGGCAGACGGCGGGCGCAATACGCCCGCCGTTTACCCTAATCGCGCCGTAAGGCGAAACCGGGGGGCGTCGTGGTAGAATGCTTGCGATCCCACGGCGCCCCCAACAACGGCTGGTGCGGAAACGCCGTAGGAGGTTTTAGTGGGTAGTCTGGGCCGATTAGCGACCCGGGAGTCCCACACTCCAGGGGAGATCCCCTTCCCCTGGGTCGCCTGTAAATGGGTTTCCTCCTACGAGAACAAAAAAAAAAAAAAAAAAAAAAAAAAAAAAAAAAGGTTAGGTTAGGTTAGGTTAGGTTAGGTTAGGTTAGGTTAGGTTAGGTTAGGTTAGGTTAGGTTAGGTTAGGTTAGGTTAGGTTAGGTTAGGTTAGGTTAGGTTAGGTTAGGTTAGGTTAGGTTAGGTTAGGTTAGGTTAGGTTAGGTTAGGTTTTTTTTTTTTTTTTTTTTTAAGCTAATGTGTTTTGTGGGCATGAATGTGCATGACTAGTTTCTCAATTTAAGTGTAGGAAGATCAGCGGTGATGGGTACCTGCTATTTGATACAGGTACCACATCTTCGCTACATCACTTGAGCAGATTTAGTAGCTTTAAGTGCCATTTATTTGTTTTAGGTGTGTGACTATGTAATTTACGTGCTCTATGAAGTATTTAGTGACCTGTTCGGATTTAGTAAGCGCGACGATGTTAAAAGGTTCGATTTTCATTTTAAGGCACATCATTGTGTATTTTTCGCGGCTACTGTAGAATATTGGACAGTGTTCTAAAAGGTGGTGCACGTCCTGAGGAGTCTCGTCGTCGCAAGGACAACGATCATCCTCTGTTATTTTGTATTTGTGGAGATATGATTTGTGGTATCCGTGTCCAGTTAGGATTTGTGTGATGGTGAAGGAGATTTTTACAAATTTTCTGAATTCCGCTATTGCATGTATGGATGAGAAGAATGATTTTGTGATGGCCCCTTGTGGGGCCGCCTCGTATTCACTCTGCCAAGCGTCTAAAGTGCGCTGACGCAGAAGTCGCTTGGCGTGTGAGAGTGGGAAGTGGTTTAGCAGTGTTGCGGTTTTCTTCTCGGCGGCCTCCTTCGCCGCAACATCTGCTATCTCATTTCCCACTATGCCAGCATGAGCCTTGGACCATATGAATTTCACTGTTATGTGGATGGAAGAAAGGAAGGAGATGAGATGGTGAATTTGGTTAACTAAAGGGTCGGTGTTGCTGCGGTCTTGAATGGCCTTAAGGGAGGATTGGGAGTCGGAGAAGATGAGGGCTTCGGCGAAGTTTCGGTTTGAATTTTTGAGCCACTTTAGGGCTTCTGCAATGGCAAATAGCTCACACATAAAGACTGAAGCTGTGCGGCACAACTTAAATTTCTTTATTACCGGTTGTTGATCTTCCTTCATCACCACAAAGGATGCCCCCGCTTGCCCGTCCTCTTTCTTACTGCCATCAGTAAAGATGTTGGGAGCATCGGGGTTAATGAGATCGTTTGTGTCTATTTGTGTTGTAGTTTCGGCGAACGAGATGGAGATCCGTTTAGCGGGGTGTAAGAGGTCTTTTATTGGGACACGTCTGTGAAGTTTGATATCCTGAGGTAGGTCCTCAAAGGTTCCCGTCGTTTTGATGTTGTGGACTTCATAGGCCTCCTTTATCACCAGATGCAGGGGTGGAAATTGCGCGAGGGCCTCCGCGGCTACCGCGGATATGGTGTGGAACCCTCTTATGGCTCTGATTGCGAATGCTCTCTGAAACGCTCGTAGTGCCTGCCGTACTGAGTAAAACTTGATGGCCGTTCCCCAGATTCCGGCAGCATAGGTGATGATGGGCGTGATCACTTGTCTGTATATGCATTCTACATTTTCAGAGTGGACGCCCCAAGTCGGCCTGACGAATTTGCACAGATTTTTAAATATCTTGGTGGCTTTTCCTATAATGTATTTCGAGTGCTGTATGAAGTTTAATTTATCGTCTATTATAATCCCTAGGAGTTTGATCTGTTTCAATATTGGAATGACGGTGTTGCTAATAGTTATTCGGGCTTGTTTGGTTTGTGCAGTGAACGAGATGGCTTGGGTTTTTTCAGGACCGAATTGGAGCTTGACTCTTTTCCCCCATGAGTGTATGATATCAAGACACTTTCCAGTGGCAGTCTCGACTTCTTCCCGTGTTTTTCCCTCAACGATTAGAAGAACGTCATCTGCAAACGCTTGAATGTGCGCGGCTTCAGGGAGTTGGATGTTCAAGAGCTCGTCCAGTATTAAGTTCCAAAATACTGGTCCGCACGCGGAGCCCTGGACACAACCCTTGGACATACTCTTGGAGGCCTCGCCGTCCGCATAATTTAAAGTGACGATCCTGTCAGTAACGTAGTTCCTGATAAGGTGGTAGATATTTTTGGGGCATTTTATGTGTTGGAGTCGCTTGAAAAGTGCTGGCCACCAGGCATTGTCAAATGCCGCCTTGATGTCCAGCGACACTGCCACTACTTGGCGACCGTTGGATTTTGCTGTCCTGATGACTTCTAAGGCTTTTCCAAGGGCGTCTGTTGTTGAGGTTTGCTCCCTGAAGCCAAACTGGTTGGTATTCAGGGAATTTTCGCATTCGGCTTTGTACATGATCCTTTTAACGATGAGCTTTTCGAGGATTTTCCCGAAAACGCAGATTAAACCAATGGGTCTGTACGAGCTCAACGAGTCCATGTCAGTTTTGCCCGGTTTGGGCAAAATCTTGACTACCGCTCGTTTCCAGGGTTTAGGAAAGTGACCTATTTGTAGGCATCTATTGTGCAGAGCCGTGAGGAAGTCCGGTTGGGCCTCAAAGACCGCGCTGCAAATGTCTGAAGTGAGGTGGTCGGCTCCTGGAGCTTTTTTAGGGCTGATGTGAGAGAGACATTCTCGGATCTCTGCCTCTGAAAACAGTAGATCGTCTTCTGTGTTGGGTGATTCAGACATTGCAGCCCGCGTCTCTTGATGTTCGCTGTAATTGTCAGGGGTATCATCGGGATAAAAGTGTTTGAGGAGCGCGGAAGCTGTATTTTCGCCGCTGTCAGTAAATGCTCCACCGCAATTGAGTGTTTGTGGAGGTCTCCTCAGTGGTGAGTCCTTGATGATACGGTTTGTGACCGCCCAAACGTCTTCCTTGCCTTGCGCCTCGCAGAACTGTCGGAAATGATCAGTCGATGTTTTCGAGAGGGTCCGGGCATACTCTTGTTTTGCTTTTGTATACAATTTTATTACCTCGTCGAGGGGTTTCTTTGACTTCTTTAAGTCGTGGAGGCGATGGTGTAGACGGATGCACTCCTTCTTCTGTAGTTCTAAGTCATCGGACCACCACGGGTTATAGAACTTCGCTCCTAGTTTGCGAGGGAGCGTGCTGTAGCAGGTGTCCTGTACAATCGCGGTTAAGCGTTCTACTACCCGGTCCAGCCCGATGCCAGTGAGGGAGTCTAATTGGGTTTGAGCGATCAGTGGTTCCATTCTTTCGTTGAGCTTTTCACGAAACCTATCCCAATCGGCGCGGTATGTCGAAAACCTAAATGTAGTTGTGCTCTTGGGTTTTTCTGGTCTGCGTGCAGTATGAAGCTCGTATTCGACAGCATTGTGGTCGGAGGATGGGCAAGCGTCGCTATTGACTCTCCATTTGTGAACGGCGTCCGCAAGACTCTGGGACGAGTAGGTGATATCGACTACCGATGAACAATGGGCACCATGTCGGATCGCTTCGAAAGTAGGAACATGACCAACGTTGCAGACGACCATGTTGTGCGAGGCCATGACCGCGACAACGTCCTCCCCTCGGGAGTTCGCCGACGCTTCGCCCCACTCCTGGTGGCTGCCATTGGCATCGCCGCCAACCAGCCGCAAGGATGAACCTGCTGACCGGAGGAAACGATCCAATTTTTCGATGGTGTTGTCGTTGTCCGTGTTTGGTTCAATATAAAAGGATGCTACTTCCAATTTGTTAAGACCCAGACTGACTCTAGCTATGACCAGATTTGCGGTGGAAAGCTGCGTAATTCCCAGAGCAGCCACCTTAGATGTTGTTACGATGCAAGCCTTGACTCGTGAGCCATTTGGGAATTGGTAGATGTTTATACCGGGAGGGGGTTTTACCTCGAGGGAGGCACCCACATATGGTTCGGAAATTAAAGCGATGTCATAGGAATTTAGGTGAAAATACCTAAAGAATTCCTGCTGTGAAATATAAGAGCGCTGGAGGTTGCACTGTATAATCTTTAGTTTGTTGTTAATAACCATAGTCGGTGCTCTCCTGTAGGGATTTGACTGCGTTGACTATTCTAGGGCATAACTTATTGTCGGTGGCTGCATGGTTTGTGTTCGCGCTACGCACAGATTTGCAGTTATAACAGCACTTTTTGTCAGGGTTGGCACGGTCGGGGCACGAGGTAACGTGGTGAGCAGTGGAGCCGCAGTGGGCGCACGGGTAGAACTCTGCGGTGCATTTGCCGTTAGTGTGCCCGAACTGCAGGCACTTGTAACATTGCACGAAGCGGCTGAAGTCCGCCACGTGCACCCGCTGATGCTCCACGTTCACGCGCTCACCCTCGACCAGCCTACGTCGGATTGCCGGGGCCACTTCTAGCACTGCATTGTAAAAACGATCGTTGCGGTTTTTGAGGAGAAAGCAAAGGCGGACGTCCTCGGGTGGGATTTGGTTTTGGTGGCTTACCACTTCCACCAATTCCTCCCTCTGTACCTCCTTGCTGACTCCCTTCAGGATGATGAGAGGGCGCCGCAGTTTGGACTCTTCCGCTACAATTCCGGGTATACTATTAACTTTATGTAGGACTTCATCGCGCTGTTCGTTTGTGTCGAATTCGACCTTTATCATGTTCTGGCGCAGAGATTTAACCTTGTTGGGGGCAAAAGTTGAGTGGCGAAACGAGATGTGTTTCCTCCACTCGTCGTATACTACTGTCTGTTTGTCGTTGGCTTCTTTAGCTTTGACTATTATTGATGGTAGGGTGCGCGAAGGAGGAGGGATGCGTTTTGGGGAAGGCGCCGCCACGGCCGCGGCAAAAGATTTAGTGAGCGCCGGTGGAGAGGGCGCTGGAGCCGGCAACATGGCCTTCAGCTCCTCGCGGATGCTCTCCCGAATAACCGAGACAATAGAGCTCTGATCCGGGAGGATCTCTGAAGCTGGAGGAGGAGGCGCAGTCTTCGGCTCGGCCTCATTGACCCTTGCCAGCGCCTGCGCAGCTCTTTGGATCTCTTGCGCTGCCGTGGAGATGAGCCGTTTATTGGATGCAGTTACGCTCTTTCCCTCGTTTACGGCTTTATTGATCGTGTAAGTCAGTTTCGTTATCACGGTCATGAACGAGTCTATGCCTTTCACCTCCTCAGAGTGAGCCGGCAACTCTATGACCATGTTACTATTGGCGGACTTACTCGATTTGCCAGTAGTCGGTTTAGAGGTTGGTGCAGTTTTGGTGGATATTTGAGGGGTAGATAGTTGAGGGGTGTCGCTCATGCTTATGGCGCTGATTTGTGAGCCGCTAACTGACTCGCTGTCCGACGCGTACTGCAGCCGAGGCATTTCGGAATCGGAAGACACATGAAGGTCCACATTAGGGGTGAGCAGAGCACCGATTCCGCTGGTAGGCGACACGTTCGCTTGGTCGGAGGGGCCAGCCGATGTTAAAAAGGCCCTAGAATGGCTCGGTAAAGGTGGAGAAGAAGGTGGAGGGGGCGTGGGGGGTGCAGGGGGAGGCCGGGTGGTCGCCTCTTTCCGGGTAGGAGACCGGGTGAGCACCATGGTGTCGTCAATAGGCGAGTAAACTATGACAAAGAACGAAAAAAGAACGAAAAACAAGAACAAGCTACTTAATAAAAAAGTATGACTTTTAGGAGTGTGAAAACAATTCGGAGACTATTTTTGGGATCGGTAAAACACTATTCAATAACCAAAAGAAAGAAAAAAAGCAAGGGAAAAAAGTCGATTTCCGCTTTCGACTTACGTCGGCGAGCGGTGTTTACCTAGCTGAGAAAACCAGGGTGGGCGGGGGGGCGATTTTTTCGCGGATTTTTACCGGGAATGGCGCAAAATGAGGGGATAGGCAGCAGGAACGATATTCAGAAGTAAAAAGAGGGAGTTCGGAGGGAAAAAATTAGTTTAGGGATGAAAAAAGGTATTTAAATAGCAAAAAAACCGTTAGAAGAGAAAAACGCCGAAAAAGTATGAAAAACCACAAGGATCGGGAACAAAGGGGGTGCAGGATGGATGGCCGCGTCGAGACGAAGAGATTGAGGTATCACAAGTTGGTGTAAGTACTCAAGAGATGGGTGGTTAGGTTAGGTTAGGTTAGGTTAGGTTAGGTTAGGTTAGGTTAGGTTAGGTTAGGTTAGGTTAGGTTAGGTTAGGTTAGGTTAGGTTAGGTTAGGTTAGGTTAGGTTAGGTTAGGTTAGGTTAGGTTAGGTTAGGTTAGGTTAGGTTAGGTTAGGTTAGGTTAGGTTAGGTTAGGTTAGGTTAGGTTAGGTTAGGTTAGGTTAGGTTAGGTTAGGTTAGGTTAGGTTAGGTTAGGTTAGGTTAGGTTAGGTTAGGTTAGGTTAGGTTAGGTTAGGTTAGGTTAGGTTTTTTTTTTTTTTTTTTTTTTTTTTTGAGATGCTAAGTTGTTTGTTAGGCAACGAATTATTTATTTAATGGGTATACTATATTGTTGTATGATAAGTGTAGCGTTGGTGGGTCTCTGCTATTTGATACAGATACCCACCGTCGCTATTTATCTGGGAGCGATGTTTTTATGCTAAGATGCCATGGATCTGCTTTATTTGCGTTTGTAGCTATGGTAATTAAATCTGATATTAAATTTTGCGACGCGATTTCGCATTTCGACAAGGCGCCAAACTTAAAATTTCAATTACAATTTTGGATTGCAAGGCTCCTCCTTCTTCTTGTGGCACATCATTACGTCAAGGGCGGCCAACACGTTGTTAATAGCCATAGTCCGTGCTATCCTGAAGAGCCTTAATGGCATTAACTATACGAGGGCACAATTTGTTGTCGGTGGCAGAGTGGCAAGTGTTAGCGCTGCGCACAGCCTTGCAATTAAAGCAACACTTTTTGTTGGGATCGGCGCGGTCGGGGCACGAGTTGACCTGGTGCGCGGTGGAGCCACAGTGGGCGCACGGGTGGGACTCTGCGGTGCACTTGTTGTTAGTGTGACCGAACTGCAGGCACTTATAGCACTGCACGAAGCGGCTGAAGTCCGCCACGTGCACCCGCTGGTGCTCCACATTCGCGCGCTCCCCTTCGACCAGCCTGCGCCGGATCGCCGGGGCCACCTCCAACACCGCGTTGTAAAAGCGCTCGTTTCTATTGTTCAAGAGGAAGCAAAGGCGGATTTCTTCGCTGGGGATTTGGTTCTGGTGGCTTATGATGTCCACCAGTTCCTCCCTCTGGACCTCTTTGCTAATCCCCTTCAAGATGATGAGAGGGCGACGGGGCTTCGACTCTTCAGCTGCAATGCCGGGGATGTTGTTCACTTTTTGGAGGATTTGGTCGCGCTGCTCATTAGTGTCGAACTCTACTTTGAGCATGTTCTGGCGCAAGGGTTTTACCTTCGAGGGAGCGAATGTCGTTCTACGGAATGAGATATTCTTCTTGAACTCGTCAAGCACGACTGGCTGCTGTTTATCACTAGTCTCCTTAGCTTTGATGATGATGGACGGCAGGGTGCGCGAAGGAGGAGGAATGCTCTTAGGGGGGGAGGGCGTCGCCACGGCCGCGGCGAAGGATTTTGCAGGCGCTGGTGGAGAAGGCGCTGGCGTCGGTGTCATGGCCTTGAGCTCCTCGCGGATGCTCTCCCGAATAATAGAGAGCAATGTGCTCTGGTCCGGGAGGATCTCCGAAGTCGGAGGAGTCGGCGCAATCGCGACCGTTGGCCCGGTCTCCTTGA
Source organism: Amyelois transitella (assembly GCF_032362555.1). NCBI lineage: Eukaryota > Metazoa > Arthropoda > Insecta > Lepidoptera > Pyralidae > Amyelois > Amyelois transitella. The sequence goes on from NC_083521.1 coordinate 10,428,316, forward strand.
CCTTTACCAACGCCTGCGCAGATCTCTGTATCTCCTGCGCCGCAGCCGCAATGAGCCGCTTGTTGGTGGCAGTGACGCTCTTTCCTTCGTTAACTGCTTTGTTGATGGTGTACGTGAGCTTTGTAACTACCGCCATGAAGGTGTCAATACTTTTCACATCTTCAGAACGGGCAGGTAGTTCTATAATCATTGCGCTGGATTTGGTGGACTTAGTTGCTGTAGGTTTGCGAGCGGGCACTACTTTGGCGGATGATTGTGAGGAGGCAGCAATAGCGTCGCTCACTTCAGGTGTACTGGCTACTTCGGTGTCAGACATGTACCGAAGGTGGGGCATGTCTGATTCGGAAAATTGAAGGTCTAAGCCGGATGTTAGGATATCAAGATCGAGATCAAGATCATCACTCTCAGTAATAGGCATAATGTTGACACGAGGGCGCTCGGAAAGGCGAGTTGCAGTTGCAAAGGCCCTGGAATGGCCTGGCACGGGAGAGGAAGATCGCGAAGGGCGATTGGGGGGTGCAGGGGGAGGTCGATTAGTCGCCTCCTTCCGGGTGGGAGACCGGGTGAGCCCCATGGTCTCGTCGGTGAATAAATGAAATTTATTAGGATATGAAAATTAAAAACAGACTGTAAATTAAAACTATTACTTCTAAAGAGATTAAATCTATTCAAATACTATTTTTGGGACCGGAAGAACAATGTGTAGTAGTCAAAAGCACGAAAAAACGACAGGGAAAAAAGTCGATTTTCGTTTTCGACTTACGTCGGCGAGCGGTGTTTACCTACCTGATGAAACTAGGGTGGGCGGGGGGGCGAATTTTTCGCGTATTTTGTCCGGGGATGGCTCAAAATGATGGGGTAGGCAGCCGGAACACTAATCAGAAGTAATTTGGGGGGGGTTCGGAAGAAAAAAATTCGGATTTTACACTAAAATGGATGTTTGAATTATGTATGGACCGTTACAGAAGAAAATCGACAAAATAGTATGAAAAATTCAATTGGATGGAAACGACTGGTATGCAGAATCGATGGCGGCGTCAAGACGAAGAGATGGAGGTATCACAAGCAGGGGTGGACACACTAAAGATGGGATGGTTAGGTTAGGTTAGGTTAGGTTAGGTTAGGTTAGGTTAGGTTAGGTTAGGTTAGGTTAGGTTAGGTTAGGTTAGGTTAGGTTAGGTTAGGTTAGGTTAGGTTAGGTTAGGTTAGGTTAGGTTAGGTTAGGTTAGGTTAGGTTAGGTTAGGTTAGGTTAGGTTAGGTTAGGTTAGGTTAGGTTAGGTTAGGTTAGGTTAGGTTGTGACATGATTCTTGTCGCCGTGTACTTCGCCCCATCCAGACCGCGACGGGAATTCGAGCGTCTCCTTTTAGAGGTGGGGCGGATCGTTGCGGGAGCGGCGCCCACGCCTGTGGTGGTGGCGGGGGACTTTAATGCCAAGTCTCCGGTATGGGGTTCCCCCGTCACTGACCTGCGCGGCAGGATCCTCTCTGACTGGGTGGTGGCATCGGGGCTGTGCGTCCTAAACCAGGGCACTGCTGACACTTGTGTACGGTGGAATGGGGGCTCTATAGTGGACGTTTCGTTCGCTACCCCTTCCGCCGCTGCACGTGTCACAGGTTGGCGTGTCCTGGGGGATGTGGAGACCCTCTCCGACCATTTATATGTTCGGATGTCGGTCTCCAGACCGGCTTCGGTGCGGCCGCCCAGTCAAGGTCGCAATCTCCCAAGGGACCGGTTCCGCAAGTGGAGCCTGGCCAGCCTCGACGCTGACTCAGCTGAAGAGGCGGCCATGATAGAACGTTGGCGAACACCATCGCCAGACCGGTCCCTCGACGTGGAGGAGAGGGCCTGCCGCTTTCGGGCGTCGCTCGTCGCGGTCTGCGACGCCTCTATGAGGAGATCGGGCCCGCCGCCTAACAAAAAACGGGTACACTGGTGGTCGGAGGAGATCGCCGTACTCCGACGCACCAGCAATAGTGCCCGCCGGGCATACACCCGGTGTAGGCGGCGACGGACGACCGTGGAGGGTGAGGAGGAGCTCCTGCGCACGGCACTCAGAGAGGCTAAGGAGGCCCTGTCCAAGGCGATTGCCAAGGCCAAGGACGAATCCTACAAAGAGTTCTTGGCCGCCTTGGACCGGGACCCTTGGGGGCGGCCGTATAAACTTGTACGGAACAAGATGCAGTGTGCCGCCCCGATGGCCTCTCTCGAACCGGAGCTCCTCCGAAACGTGGTGGAGGGACTTTTCCCCGAGGTCCCAGAGTTTGCCCCTCCGAGAATGGCTGCCCCGGAGCGGGAGTCCTCCGATATGACGGAAGTGCCGCCGGTCACTGACGCTGAGATGGAGCGGGTCATAGACCGACTCCATCGAAGCAAAAAGGCGCCGGGTCCTGATGGGGTCCCGGGCCGAGTCATACCGGTGGCGCTCATACACCTTGGGGATCGCCTGAGGGACTTATTTGAAGATTGCCTCCAAACAGGGCGGTTCCCAGGGGTATGGAAGGAAGGCCGGCTCTGCCTTCTGAGGAAAGAGGGTCGGCCAGAGGACTCCCCCAGCGGATGGAGGCCCCTTGTAATGCTGGATGAATCCGGAAAGATGCTCGAACGAGTAATAGCGTCCCGGATCATCCAGCATCTTGAAAACAGGGGGCCGGACATCTCGGACCGCCAGTTCGGGTTTCGGACTGGGCGGTCTACCATCGACGCGATCGGGGCATTGAGGGATTTCTCGGAGAGGGCAACTGAGAGGGGGGGTGGGGCCGTGGCTGTGTCCCTTGACATCGCCAACGCCTTCGGCTCCATCCCCTTTGAGGTGATAAAGGAGGCACTTCGGTTCCACGGGGTGCCCCTTTATCTACGGAGGATCGTGGAGCACTACCTTACGGCGAGGGTAGTGCTCTACGAGAATAAAGATGGCAGGATAACGTCGAGGGCAATGGTCTGCGGTGTTCCCCAGGGGTCGGTGCTTGGACCCCTGCTGTGGAACATCGGCTATGACTGGGCCATCCGCGGGGTCCTTTTGCCCCGGATGGCGGTCATCTGCTACGCGGATGACACGTTGGTCGCTGTCTGGGGCGAAGAATTGGAGGGGACCCTACGCAGAGCGGCGGTCGCGGCAGACCTGATGGTTTACCGCATCAGGCTGCTGGGACTGAGGGTGGCCCTCAACAAAACTGAGGCCATTGCCTTCGGCGGAAGAGGCTGGAGGCCTCCGGCTGGCGCGTCCTTATTGGTGAATGGAGAAAGAGTCCGGATGATGCCGAATATCAAATATCTCGGCATCATACTGGACTCACGGTGGGACTTCGGGGAGCACTTTAGACGAATGGCTCCCCGAATAGTTGGTGCAGCGTCAGCACTCAGCCGACTGCTGCCCAACGTAGGAGGGCCCGGTGCCCCGTGCCGTCGCCTGTATGCGAATGTCACTCGCAGCATGGCACTGTACGGGGCACCGATATGGGCGGACAGGCTCTCCGCTGCCAACAAGGCCCTGCTTCGGCGGCCACAAAGAGTGGTAGCCATCCGAATATGCAGGGCCTACATAACGGTGGCGTGGGCGGCAGCCTGCGCCTTGGCTGGCACCCCACCGTGGGAACTGGACGCGCTGGCCCAAATGGAGGCCTATAAGGAGAGGGCAAGGTGGCGAGCCTTGCCTGCCGCCGCGAGAGAAGCGGACGGCAGAGGTAGGGAGACGCGGGACCTGGTCGTGGCTAGATTACGGGAGCGATGGAGGAGTGACCTCGAAAACTCCGAATTCGGAGTTCGCACCATCGGGGCACTCCTTCCATCGCTGGACAAATGGCTGGATCGACGCCACGGCCAGGTGTCATACAGGTTGGCACAGGTAATGACCGGGCATGGCTGCTTCGGTCATTACCTGTACCGTATTGGGAAAGAGGGCAGCGAGGTCTGTCATGAGTGTGGAGAGCCGGACGACACGGCCCAACACACTCTGGCAGACTGCTCAAAGTGGTCGGCGCAGCGGCAAGAGCTGGCGGAAATTTTGGGGGATGGCGACCTCTCGCTGCATAACGTCGTTGACAGGATGTTATGCAGCGAGAGGAACTGGGTGGCGGTTGCTTCCTTCTGTGAGACCGTCATCTCGCAGAAGGAGGCAGCTGAGAGGGCGCGGGAGGAAGACCCAAACGCGCCCTCACATAGACGTGGACGGGGTGGTAGAAGGCGAGCGCGTTACCGCGCTCGCCTACTCCCCCAATAGGACGCCTAGTCCTGGAAAGAATGGGCGACTAGCAACTTACTAGTCGCCCAATAAAGCAAGATCCTCGGTAAAGCCGCACCGAGGAGCCAGAGGGCATCATGGTAGAATGCATAGCCGATCCCATGATGCCTTCGAAATGGCAGGAAGGAAGCGCCGGAGGGGTTTTAGTGCGGTAGTCTGGCACACTCGGTGCCAGGAGTCCCACACTCTCCCGGGTGAAGACCCGGGGGGTCGTCCGTAAATGGATTTCCCCTTCGTAACAAAAAAAAAAAAAAAAAAAAAAAAAAAAAAAAAAAAAAGGTTAGGTTAGGTTAGGTTAGGTTAGGTTAGGTTAGGTTAGGTTAGGTTAGGTTTTTTTTTTTTTTTTTTGAGATGCTAAGTTGTTTGTTTGGCAACGGATTATTTATTAAATGGGTATACTGAGTATAACTGCTTGATAAGTGTAGCGTTGATGGGTCTCTGCTATTTGATACAGCTACCCATCTTCGCTAATTATCTAGAGCCATGTTTTTTGATATTAGGCGCCATTGATCTGCTTTAACTAAGAATTGTGACTATTTGAATAATTTGTGATATGTTATCACATGGCGAGTCTTCCATATTTTGAAAGGCGTTAAAATTACAATTACTATGCTCTACCTTCTCGTTGAGGCGCATATTTGCAGCATGGGCGGACGATTTGTTACTAATACCCGTAGTCAGTGCTGTCTTGTAATGCTTTAATGGCATTAACTATACGAGGGCACAATTTGTTGTCGGTGGCAGAGTGGCAAGTGTTAGCGCTGCGCACAGCCTTGCAATTAACGCAACACTTTTTGTTGGGATCGGCGCGGTCGGGGCACGAGTTGACCTGGTGCGCAGTGGAGCCACAGTGGGCGCACGGGTGGGACTCTGCGGTGCACTTGTTGTTAGTGTGACCGAACTGCAGGCACTTATAGCACTGCACGAAGCGGCTGAAGTCCGCCACGTGCACCCGCTGGTGCTCCACGTTCGCGCGCTCACCCTCGACCAGCCTGCGCCGGATCGCCGGGGCCACCTCCAACACCGCGTTGTAAAAGCGCTCGTTTCGATTGTTCAAGAGGAAGCAAAGGCGGATTTCTTCGCTGGGGATTTGGTTCTGGTGGCTTATGATGTCCACCAGTTCCTCCCTCTGGACCTCTTTGCTAATCCCCTTCAAGATAATGAGAGGGCGACGGAGCTTCGACTCTTCAGCTGCAATGCCGGGGATGTTGTTCACTTTTTGGAGGATTTGGTCGCGCTGCTCATTGGTGTCGAACTCTACTTTGAGCATGTTCTGGCGCAAGGGTTTTACCTTCGAGGGAGCGAATGTTGTTCTACGGAATGAGATATTCTTCTTGAACTCGTCAAGCACGACTGGCTGCTGTTTGTCGCTAGTCTCCTTTGCTTTGATGATGATGGAGGGCAAGGTGCGCGAAGGTGGAGGAATGCTCTTAGGGGGGGAGGGCGTCGCCACGGCCGCGGCGAAGGATTTTGCAGGCACTGGTGGAGAGGGCGCTGGCGTCGGTGTCATGGCCTTTAGTTCCTCGCGGATACTCTCCCGAATAATCGAGAGCAATGTGCTCTGGTCCGGGAGGATCTCCGGAGTCGGAGGAGTCGGCGCAATCGCGACCGTTGGCCCGGTCTCCTTGACCTTTACCAACGCCTGCGCAGATCTTTGTATCTCCTGCGCCGCCGCCGCGATGAGCCGCTTGTTGGTGGCAGTGACGCTCTTTCCTTCGTTTACTGCTTTATTGATGGTGTACGTTAACTTTGTAACTACCGCCATGAAGGTGTCCATACTTTTCACATCTTCGGAACGGGCAGGTAGTTCAATGATCATTGCGCTGGATTTGGTGGACTTAGTTGCTGTAGGTTTGCGAGCGGGCACAACTTTGGCGGATGATTGTGAGGAGGCAGCGATAGCGTCGCTCACTTCGGGTGTACTGGCTACTTCGGTGTCAGACATGTACCGAAGGTGGGGCATGTCTGATTCGGAAAATTGAAGGTCTAAGCCGGATGTTAGGATGTCAAGATCAAGATCAAGATCATCACTCTCACTAATGGGCATAATGTTGACACGAGGGCGCTCAGAAAGGCGAGTTGCAGTTGCAAAGGCCCTGGAATGGCCTGGCACGGGAGAGGAAGATCGCGAAGGGCGATTGGGGGGTGCAGGGGGAGGTCGATTAGTCGCCTCCTTCCGGGTGGGAGACCGGGTGAGCCCCATGGTCTCGTCGGTGAAAAAATGAAATTTATTAGGATATGAATTAAAAACAGACTGTAAATTAAACTATTACTTCTAACGAGATTAAATCTATTCAAATACTATTTTTGGGACCGGAAGAACAATGTGTAGTAGTCAAAAGCCCGAAAAAACGACAGGGAAAAAAGTCGATTTTCGTTTTCGACTTACGTCGGCGAGCGTTGTTTACCTACCTGATGAAACTAGGGTGGGCGGGGGGGCGAATTTTTCGCGTATTTTGTCCGGGGATGGCTCAAAATGATGGGGTAGGCAGCCGGAACACTAATCAGAAGTAATTTGGGGGGGGTTCGGAAGAAAAAATTCGGATTTTACACTAAAATGGATGTTTGAATTATGTATGGACCGTTACAGAAGAAAATCGACAAAATAGTATGAAAAATTCAATTGGATGGAAACGACTGGTATGCAGAATCGATGGCGGCGTCAAGACGAAGAGATGGAGGTATCACAAGCAGGGGTGGACACACTAAAGATGGGATGCCGATATATGGGTGCGAGGTATAAGGTAACCTCGGTAGGTATTTAAAAAATGAAAAAAATTAATAACTAAAAAACTACTGGACGGATTGTGAAGATTGGGGTGTCAGAAAAAGCGGGATGGCGAGGGGAATGATAGACAGAAACTACTAAACTATTTTTGATAGAAAAAATTTGAAATATCGACAAAAAAGTGTGTTTTTATATAACTGAAACTACTAAAATGTAAAAAAACTTAGCGAATTTTTCGCGTATTTTGTCCGGGGATGGCTCAAAATGATGGGGTAGGCAGCCGGAACACTAATCAGAAGTAATTTGGGGGGGGTTCGGAAGAAAAAATTCGGATTTTACACTAAAATGGATGTTTGAATTATGTATGGACCGTTACAGAAGAAAATCGACAAAATAGTATGAAAAATTCAATTGGATGGAAACGACTGGTATGCAGAATCGATGGCGGCGTCAAGACGAAGAGATGGAGGTATCACAAGCAGGGGTGGACACACTAAAGATGGGATGGTTAGGTTAGGTTAGGTTAGGTTAGGTTAGGTTAGGTTAGGTTAGGTTAGGTTAGGTTAGGTTAGGTTAGGTTAGGTTAGGTTAGGTTAGGTTAGGTTAGGTTAGGTTAGGTTAGGTTAGGTTAGGTTAGGTTAGGTTAGGTTAGGTTAGGTTAGGTTAGGTTAGGTTAGGTTAGGTTAGGTTAGGTTAGGTTAGGTTAGGTTAGGTTAGGTTAGGTTAGGTTAGGTTAGGTTAGGTTAGGTTAGGTTAGGTTAGGTTAGGTTAGGTTAGGTTAGGTTAGGTTAGGTTAGGTTAGGTTAGGTTAGGTTAGGTTAGGTTAGGTTGAGGTTTATCTTTGGTCGGACTTGTGCGATAATTTGCAATTCGGATAAAATAAATTCTCACACAATTTTTGGCATACATATGGTTATTGATTTTCGCTTTTTGGATTGGATTTTGACGTTTTTTAGTTTTTGTTTGCTATTTATTTCTGACAGTGTATTTATTTTTTCGTTTATATCTTTTCTTTTCTTTTCTTTTCTTTTGTTTTTCATTTTTCTTGTGAAGGGCTTCGCTTGTCCTCAGGGACTGCCGTTTACCGCGTAATTTTTGGACTCTCCGTTCAAAAGTTACGGGGCTAAACGTGCTCTTCACTTTTAAATTTATTTTGCGTATCTGTGTTTTTAATTTAATTTGTAAAATTCATATCTTTTTTCTTTTCCTTCTTTCTCATCTGCAATCTTGCGTGTCGTTTGGGTCTTTGTGAGCACTATATAGCTTTCCTTTGCACTGTAACCATTGGACCGTTGGTTCCAAAGTTATAGTGCAAAAACAGGATTGCTATTATTTTTCTCACAGGAGACTCTTGCGCCAAATAAGTTTTGCAGGTGTTCCTTCTGTCATTACTCCCCAACCCCTTGGGTTGGGTGAGTTTTTGTGCTTGAGGGTGAAAGGGGGTGAGTTTCGCCCCCCTTTGCATTATTTCGTGTGGTTGTGGGAACAACAGTTCCCAAGTTATTGGGTCTAAAATCCCAACATGTCGGGCCGAAATTCGGCCAGATGCAGCCGAGGGCGGTCGGTAACCCCCCGAGGCGCCAAGGAGGGCTCTAAGTCGGCGTACAGCAGCCTGGGAGGGTCACTGTATGCCACGGACTGCTCCGACTCGGAGGGGGAACTACTTCCTGAGGTGACGATGGTGGCGGGCCCTACTTCTCTGAAGAGAAGGGCCGAAAATGCTGAGGTGGACATGCTCCCCGAAAAGGGTGCTAAAACTAGCATGTCAAAAAGAGGGCGTGCGCCTGCAAAGGCGACCAGTGCGGGACTAAGCCAGGCAAAGGCTAAACTGTCACTGATGGCGTCGGAATTTGCCGACTTCGAGGACGAGGCTGACAAAGCGGCGGGTTACTTGAGGGATACTCCCCAAGTTAACATCGATGAGGCCTCAATAGTGGACGGTCAGCTGGAGGTGGTGCGCAAGGCGGCTCGGACCGTATTAGAGGAGGCCAAGAAGTCCGGCAACCTAAAGGGGACGACCTGGGCCAAAATGAAGTCCGCCTGCGCCGAAATCCTCGAAGCGGCGGACAAAATCGCGGACCGAGGCGAGGAGTCCGAGGTCATCCGCAAAATGGCGGCGGACAACAAGAGGATGCGGGAGGAACTAGCTCTGCTTAGGCAAGAAACCAAAGCCCTCCGAACCGCATTCTCCGAGAGGAAGGCCCCCAATACGGAGCCATTGGCCTCGACGGCCGACATTATGGCCCAGGTTGACCGCTCCATGCGGTCGTTCGGAGAGTCCCTCACCAGGGACCTTTTCCTCTCTCTGGGGGGAATGATGAACGACCGCATAAAGGAGCTAGAGAAGAGGGCCATTGTTGCCCCTCAGGAGGTGCTGCGTCCACCGCTTGCGGCTGACCGTCGCAACAAGGAGGCAGGGAAGGCACAAGATGCCAAAAAAGCCGAGGCACCGATACAGCCCGGAAATGTGGGGGCAGCTGCAGGCTCCACCCTGATGCCCCCGGCAAGACCTGGCCCGGCGCCCAAAGCGCCAAAAGCCACAGCGGCAAAGGCCCAGCAACCTCCCTCACAGGATGCTTCTGGCGCCCCACCCCAGGAGGAACCCACCCCCTCCTCCTCTTGGACGGAGGTGGTTAAAAAGGGGAAAAATAAGGGGAAGGGGAAAAAATCCTCCCCTCCTGAGGTGGATAGTGCGGCTCCTCGCCCCACGGCCCCCGCACCGGTCAAGCGGCAGTATGCCCTTCCCAAATCAACGGCTGTGGTGGTAACTCTCAAGTCGGGTGCCACAGTCGACTACAAAACTGTGATGGGAAGGGTCACCACGATAAAACTGGCGACAGTGGGTGTGGAACACGTGGCGGTGAGGAGTACGGCGACGGGCGCCAGAATTATCGAGATTCCCGGAAATGACAGCAGCGTTGTCGCTGACAACCTTGCTGAAAAAATCCGGGAACTGGTGGGGGATGTGGCCGAGGTCACGAGGCCGTACAAAACGGCCCAAATCAAAATCTCCGGGTTTGACGAATCAGTCACCCCGGAGACCTTGCGGAATGAGGTGTCCCTGGCCGGCAAATGTCCACCGGAACACGTAAAGGTGGGGCAGATCCGTATGACACCGGACTTCACCGGGGCTGTCATCGTGACCTGCCCTGTAGCTGTGGCCAACGCCCTCGTGGCAGACGGCCGTATATTGATCGGTTGGTCGTCTGCCAAAATCACTGGCCTGGAACCCCTGCCCATGCGCTGTTTCAGATGCATGGGTTTGGGCCATACGAGGGCGTTGTGCCCATCACCGGTGGACAGGTCGGAACTCTGCCACAGGTGCGGGAAAACGGGGCACCTCACACAGCAATGTGTGGAGAAGGAGCCCTGGTGCGCGGTGTGCCATCACGCCAAACTCCCGGCGAAGCACACAATGGGAGGGAAGGCGTGTAACCCCCCGCGCACCAAGGGACGACTGGAGCCCACCGGGCTGAAAAGCGTAGGCAACACAATGGAGCACTAATGCCCAGACACCAACACCAAGCACTTGAGCTGCTGCAGTGCAACGTCAACCACTCCGCCCGCGCGCAAGACCTCTTGCTGCAACACCTGGCGGAGTGGGGCATTAGTGCTGCCATTGTGAGTGAGCCGTATTTTGTTCCCCCGCTCCCTACATGGGTGGGGGACACGGAGGGAGAGGTCGGTATGACCATCCCCCGGATGGGAGACCGGCCTCCTCTGGTAAAACAGAGCGCAGGCCGGGGCTACGTCGCGGCTAGATGGGGTGACATAATTCTTGTCGCCGTGTACTTCGCCCCATCTAGACCGCGGCGGGAATTCGAGCGTCTCCTTTTAGAGGTGGGGCGGATCGTTGCGGGAGCGGCGCCCACGCCTGTGGTGGTGGCGGGGGACTTCAATGCCAAGTCTCCGGTATGGGGTTCCCCCGTCACTGACCTGCGCGGCAGGATCCTCTCTGACTGGGTGGTGGCATCGGGGCTGTGCGTCCTAAACCAGGGCACTGCTGACACTTGTGTACGGTGGAATGGGGGCTCTATAGTGGACGTTTCGTTCGCTACCCCTTCCGCCGCTGCACGTGTCACAGGTTGGCGTGTCCTGGGGGATGTGGAGACCCTCTCCGACCATTTATATGTTCGGATGTCGGTCTCCAGACCGGCTTCGGTGCGGCCGCCCAGTCAAGGTCGCAATCTCCCAAGGGACCGGTTCCGCAAGTGGAGCCTGGCCAGCCTCGACGCTGACTCAGCTGAAGAGGCGGCCATGATAGAACGTTGGCGAACACCATCGCCAGACCGGTCCCTCGACGTGGAGGAGAGGGCCTGCCGCTTTCGGGCGTCGCTTGTCGCGGTCTGCGACGCCTCTATGAGGAGATCGGGCCCGCCGCCTAACAAAAAACGGGTACACTGGTGGTCGGAGGAGATCGCCGTACTCCGACGCACCAGCAATAGTGCCCGCCGGGCATACACCCGGTGTAGGCGGCGACGGACGACCGTGGAGGGTGAGGAGGAGCTCCTGCGCACGGCACTCAGAGAGGCTAAGGAGGCCCTGTCTAAGGCGATTGCCAAGGCCAAGGACGAATCCTACAAAGAGTTCTTGGCCGCCTTGGACCGGGACCCTTGGGGGCGGCCGTATAAACTTGTACGGAACAAGATGCAGTGTGCCGCCCCGATGGCCTCTCTCGAACCGGAGCTCCTCCGAAACGTGGTGGAGGGACTCTTCCCCGAGGTCCCAGTGTTTGCCCCTCCGAGAATGGCTGCCCCGGAGCGGGAGTCCTCCGATATGACGGAAGTGCCGCCGGTCACTGACGCTGAGATGGAGCGGGTCATAGACCGACTCCATCGAAGCAAAAAGGCGCCGGGTCCTGATGGGGTCCCGGGCCGAGTCATACCGGTGGCGCTTATACACCTTGGGGATCGCCTGAGGGACTTATTTGAAGATTGCCTTCAAACAGGGCGGTTCCCAGGGGTATGGAAGGAAGGCCGGCTCTGCCTTCTGAGGAAAGAGGGCCGGCCAGAGGACTCCCCCAGCGGATGGAGGCCCCTTGTAATGCTGGATGAATCCGGAAAGATGCTCGAACGAGTAATAGCGTCCCGGATCATCCGGCATCTTGAAAACACGGGGCCGGACATCTCGGACCGCCAGTTCGGGTTCCGGACTGGGCGGTCTACCATCGACGCGATCGGGGCACTGAGGGACTTCTCGGAGAGGGCAACTGAGAGGGGGGGTGGGGCCGTGGCTGTGTCCCTTGACATCGCCAACGCCTTCGGCTCCATCCCCTTTGAGGTGATAAAGGAGGCACTTCGGTTCCACGGGGTGCCCCTTTATCTACGGAGGATCGTGGAGCACTACCTCACGGCGAGGGTAGTGCTCTACGAGAATAAAGATGGCATAATAACGTCGAGGGCAATGGTCTGCGGTGTTCCCCAGGGGTCGGTGCTAGGACCCCTGCTGTGGAACATCGGCTATGACTGGGCCATCCGCGGGGTCCTCTTGCCTCGGATGGCGGTCATCTGTTATGCGGATGACACGTTGGTCGCTGTCTGGGGCGAGGAATTGGAGGGGACCCTACGCAGAGCGGCAGTCGCGGCAGACCTGATGGTTTACCGCATCAGGCTGCTGGGACTGAGGGTGGCCCTCAACAAAACTGAGGCCATTGCCTTCGGCGGAAGAGGTTGGAGGCCTCCGGCTGGCGCGTCCATTCTTGTAGATGGAGAAAGAGTCCGGATGATGCCGAACATCAAATATCTCGGCATCATACTGGACCCACGGTGGGACTTCGGGGAGCACTTTAGGCGAATGGCTCCCCGAATCGTTGGTGCAGCGTCAGCACTCAGCCGACTGCTGCCCAACGTAGGAGGGCCGGGTGCCCCGTGCCGTCGCCTGTACGCGAATGTCACTCGCAGCATGGCACTGTACGGGGCACCGATATGGGCGGATAGGCTCTCCGCTGCCAACAAGGCCCTGCTTCGGCGGCCACAAAGAGTGGTAGCCATCCGAATATGCAGGGCCTACATAACGGTGGCGTGGGCGGCAGCCTGCGCCTTAGCTGGCACCCCACCGTGGGAACTGGACGCGCTGGCCCATATGGAGGCCTACAAGGAGAGGGCAAGGTGGCGGGCTCTGCCTGCCGCCGAAAGAGAAGTGGACGGCAGAGGAAGGGAGACGTGGGACCTGGTCGTGGCTAGGTTACGGGAGCGATGGAGGAGTGACCTCGAAAACTCCGAATTCGGAGTTCGCACCATCGGGGCACTCCTTCCATCGCTGGACAAATGGCTGGATCGACGCCACGGCCAGGTGTCGTACAGGCTGGCACAGGTAATGACCGGGCATGGCTGCTTCGGTCATTACCTGTACCGTATTGGAAAAGAGGGCAGCGAGGTCTGCCATGAGTGTGGAGAGCCGGACGACACGGCCCAACACACTCTGGCAGACTGCTCAAGGTGGTCGGCGCAGCGGCAAGAGCTGGTGGAGGTTTTGGGGGATGGCGACCTCTCGCTGCATAACGTCGTTGACAGGATGTTATGCAGCGAGAGGAACTGGGTGGCGGTTGCTTCCTTCTGTGAGACCGTCATCTCGCAGAAGGAGGCTGCTGAGAGGGCGCGGGAGGAAGATCCAAACGCGCCCTCACATAGACGTGGACGGGGTGGCAGAAGGCGAGCACGTTACCGTGCTCACCTACTCCCCCAACAGGACCACTGATCCTGGGCAGTATGGGCGACTAGCAACTTACTAGTCGCCCAATAAAGCAAGATCCTCGGTAAAGCCGCACCGAGGAGCCAGAGGGCATCATGGTAGAATGCAGAGCCGATCCCATGATGCCTTCGAAATGGCAGGAAGGAAGCGCCGGAGGGGTTTTAGTGCGGTAGTCTGGCACACTCGGTGCCAGGAGTCCCACACTCTCCCGGGTGAAGACCCGGGGGGTCGTCCGTAAATGGATTTCCCCTTCGTAACAAAAAAAAAAAAAAAAAAAAAAAAAAAAAAAAAGGTTAGGTTAGGTTAGGTTAGGTTAGGTTAGGTTAGGTTAGGTTAGGTTAGGTTAGGTTAGGTTAGGTTAGGTTAGGTTAGGTTAGGTTAGGTTAGGTTAGGTTAGGTTAGGTTAGGTTAGGTTAGGTTAGGTTAGGTTAGGTTAGGTTAGGTTAGGTTAGGTTAGGTTAGGTTAGGTTAGGTTAGGTTAGGTTAGGTTAGGTTAGGTTAGGTTAGGTTAGGTTAGGTTAGGTTAGGTTAGGTTAGGTTAGGTTAGGTTAGGTTAGGTTAGGTTAGGTTAGGTTAGGTTAGGTTAGGTTAGGTTAGGTTAGGTTAGGTTAGGTTAGGTTAGGTTAGGTTAGGTTAGGTTAGGTTAGGTTAGGTTAGGTTAGGTTAGGTTAGGTTAGGTTAGGTTAGGTTAGGTTTTTTTTTTTTTTTTTTTTTTTTTTTTTGAGATGCTAAGTGGTTTGTTTGGCAACGAATTATTTATTACATGGGTATGCTATATTAGTGTATGATAAGTGTAGCGTTGGTGGGTCTCTGCTATTTGATACAGATACCCACCGTCGCTGTTTATCTTGGAGCGATGTTTTATGTTAAGGTGCCATGGATCTGCTTTTTGATTTGCGTTTGTAACTATTATAATTAAATGTGATCCTGAATTTTGCGAGGCGATTTCGCATTTCGACAAGGCGTTAAATTTAAAATTACAATAACAATTTTCTGAATTACCAGGTTCCTCCTTCTTCTTGAGGCACATCATTACGTCGAGGGCGGCCAACATGTTGCTAATAGCCGTAGTCTGTGCTGTCCTGAAGAGCTTTAATGGCATTGACTATCCGAGGGCACAAATTATTGTCGGTGGCAGTATGGCAAGTGTTGGCGCTACGCACAGACTTGCAGTTGAAGCAACACCTTTTGTTGGGATCGGCGCGAACGGGGCAAGAGTTAATTTGGTGCTCAGTGGAACCACAGTGGGCGCACGGGTGGGACTCTGCGGTGCACTTGTTGTTAGTGTGACCGAACTGCAGGCACTTATAGCACTGCACGAAGCGGCTGAAATCCGCCACGTGCACCCGCTGGTGCTCCACATTCGCACGCTCCCCTTCGACCAGCCTGCGCCGGATCGCCGGGGCCACCTCCAACACCGCGTTGTAAAAGCGCTCGTTTCTATTGTTCAGGAGGAAGCAAAGGCGGATTTCTTCGCTTGGGATTTGGTTCTGGTGGCTTATGATGTCCACCAGTTCCTCCCTCTGGACCTCTTTGCTAATCCCCTTCAAGATGATGAGAGGGCGACGGAGCTTCGACTCTTCAGCTGCAATGCCGGGGATGTTGTTCACTTTTCGGAGGATTTGGTCGCGCTGCTCATTAGTGTCGAACTCTACTTTGAGCATGTTCTGGCGCAAGGGCTTTACTTTCGAGGGAGCAAATGTTGTTCTACGGAATGAGATGTTCTTTTTAAACTCGTCAAGTACGACTGGCTGCTGTTTTTGTTTGTCGCTAGTCTCCTTAGCTTTGATGATGATGGAGGGCAAGGTGCGCGAAGGAGGAGGAATGCTCTTAGGGGGGGAGGGCGTCGCCACGGCCGCGGCGAAGGATTTTGCAGGCGCTGGTGGAGAGGGCGCTGGCGTCGGTGACATGGCCTTGAGCTCCTCGCGGATACTCTCCCGAATAATAGAGAGCAATGTGCTCTGGTCCGGGAGGATCTCCGGAGTCGGAGGAGTCGGCGCAATCGCGACCGTTGGCCCGGTCTCCTTGACCTTTACCAACGCCTGCGCAGATCTCTGTATCTCCTGCGCCGCAGCCGCAATGAGCCGCTTGTTGGTGGCAGTGACGCTCTTTCCTTCGTTAACTGCTTTGTTGATGATGTACGTGAGCTTTGTAACTACCGCCATGAAGGTGTCAATACTTTTCACATCTTCAGAACGGGCAGGTAGTTCTATGATCATTGCGCTAGAAGATTTGCTGGACTTGGTTGCAGTTTTACGAGCGGGCACAACTTTGGCGGGAGCTTGTGAGGAGGCAGTAGCGTCGCTCACTTCGGGTGTTTCGGTGTCAGACATGTACCGAAGTTGGGGCATGTCTGATTCGGGGGAAAATTGGAGGTCTACACTAGGAGTTAAGAGATCCTCCTCATCCATCTCACTTATGGGCGCTATGTACGGTCGAGTGCGTTCAGGGGGGCTAGCCGTAGTTGGGGAGGCCCTGGAATTGCCTGCCACTGGTGAGGAAGACCGCGAAGGGCGGTTGGGGGGTGCAGGAGGAGGTCGAGTGGTCGCCTCCTTACGAGTCGGAGACCGGGTGAGCCCCATGGTCTCGTCAGTAAACTATTGAACTTTAATAAAATATGTCAATCAAAATCCAACTATATAATTAAACTATTGCTTCTAAGAGGGTGTTATCTATTGAAATACTATTTTTGGGACCAGAAGAACACTATGAACTAATCGGAAGAAAGAAAAAATACGAGGGAAAAAAGTGGATTTTTGGTTTCGACTTACGTCGGCGAGCAGAATTTACCTACCTGATGAAACTAGGGTGGGCGGGGGGGCGAATTTTTCGCGTATTTTGTCCGGGAATGGCTTAAAATGACGGGGTAGGCAGCCGGAACACTAATCAGAAGTAATTAGGGGTAGGTTCGGAAGAAAAATTTGGTCTATGGACAAAAATGAGTATTTGGATGGAAGAAAAACCGTTAAAGAAGAAAAATGACAAAATAGTATGAAAAATTCGGCGGGATGGAGAAAGCTGGTATGCAGAACTGATGGCGGCGTTAAGACGAAGAGATCAAGGTATCACAAGTAGGGGTGGACACACAAAAGATGGGATGCCGATGTATGGGTGCGAGGTATAAGGTAACCTCGGTAGGTATTTAAAAAACGAAAAAAATTGATAATTAAATAACTATTGGACGGATTCTAACAATTTGGGTGTCAAAAGAAGCGGGATGACGAGGGGGATGATAGACAGAAACTACTAGACTATTTTTGATAGAACAAATTTGAGATATCGACGAAAATGTGTGTTTTTTGAGATCTGAAACTACTAAATTACGAAAAACTTAGCGAATTCTTCGCGTATTTTGTCCGGGAATGGCTTAAAATGACGGGGTAGGCAGCCGGAACACTAATCAGAAGTAATTAGGGGTAGGTTCGGAAGAAAAATTTGGTCTATGGACAAAAATGAGTATTTGGATGGAAGAAAAACCGTTAAAGAAGAAAAATGACAAAATAGTATGAAAAATTCGGCGGGATGGAGAAAGCTGGTATGCAGAACTGATGGCGGCGTTAAGACGAAGAGATCAAGGTATCACAAGTAGGGGTGGACACACAAAAGATGGGATGGTTAGGTTAGGTTAGGTTAGGTTAGGTTAGGTTAGGTTAGGTTAGGTTAGGTTAGGTTAGGTTAGGTTAGGTTAGGTTAGGTTAGGTTAGGTTAGGTTAGGTTAGGTTAGGTTAGGTTAGGTTAGGTTAGGTTAGGTTAGGTTTTTTTTTTTTTTTTTTTTTTTTTTTTTTTTTTTTTTTTTTTTTTATTACAGAAACCTCCAACATAATTGGAGCCTATACTAGCGTTGAGCCTTTTTCATACTAGTTCTCGCTTCCATGCCTCTCGTACTTTCATACCTCATACTATCTATTTCATTCATCATCTTGTATGCTTTGTACGGTTGGGACTACCGTCTATTATCTTTTACATATGAATTATTCTACCTTATACTATTTTGGTTCTTTTTATTGCGGTTGGGATGCCCGCATGCTGCTCTCTCCTCTCATGGTAGTGGGTAATAACTTAAACCTTGCCTTTATTTATTACATTATTACATACTTATTCTCTAAATAACTTCTACTAATAATTACTTACAATTTGATATTAAGTTTTTTGCTAACCTATTTTTTAAATGATGCGAACTAATATTTTGCAAAATATTGTGCCATCATATTTTGTTACAATGTCTTTTATTTACTGCATCTACTATTTCCACACAGTAATCCAAGAATCTACTTAATTTATTTCCTATTATTATTTTTTGTATACTGTCTTTTGTAATTTTAGTGTCTAAAATGTATTCCAAGTCTAATCTTTTATTGGCAAAGATGGGGCACTCCGTCAGAAGATGTATCACTGTCTCATCCTTGTCGGGGTCGCACAAGCATGACGGCCTATTCAGTCTCCTGAATCTGTGTAGGTATTCCGCGAATCCACCGTGTCCCGTGAACACCTGTGTGATTTGGCTGCAGGTTCCAACTCTTTTCATTGTTTTATATGCTAAAGTGGCTGTGGGGAAAAAGATTTTCGTGACTGCTGCCGTTTCTCCCGTCCTGTATCTTTCCTCCCATCTGTCAAGAGTGCCCTCTCGTAGGACACTCTTGACATACGAGACAGGGCACAGGTCATAATTGGCTTTTCTTTTGGAGTTCGCAGCGGCCTCCTTTGCTAGTCGGTCTGCCCTTTCATTTCCCTCCAATCCAGCATGCGCCTTTATCCAGAACATTTTAAAGATTTTGTTTTGGTTACGAATATTTTTAATATTTGTTTTGGCTGCAACTGCCAGTGGATGGAGGGATCTTGCATTGGCAACGGTTTGAAGGGCAGACATGGAGTCGCTGTAAACTCCAAAAGAATCCGCTTTATGCTTCCCCATTCTTCTCGCCGCCTCACCTATCGCCAGGAGTTCGGCCTGATAGACCGAGCAGTAGGGCGGCAGACAAAGCTTGACGGCCTGGTGTTCCACCCCATCTTTCCATATGGAGAGAGCGGCGCCAACCCGTCCGTCAATCTTGCTGCCGTCCGTGTAGATCCTAACAGCGAAATCACTGTTAGCGTCCACCTGCTGCTGATCTTCCAGACCGACGATATCCAGGTCGACAAATTCAGCTGGATGAGGAGCCTCGAGTGCGGAAGCAGGTCGCTCGATCTCCCTACCCGGTAACTCCGGCAGAGATGCCCCCCTCTTGATCCGGTACAATGAAGCAGTTTCTTGCACCCGGAGGTCAAGGGGGAGCAGCCCCGCCAGAGCCAGAGCCGCATTGAGGGAGACCGTGCGATAGGCGCGACATATCTTTTGCGCGAAGCCTCTCTGCACTGCATCGAGTTGTTTACGAACTCCGATTTTTTCGGCGGCTGTCGCCCAGACACTCGCCGCATACAGTATGACGGGTTCCACGGCTGCATGATATATCGTACGAATTATCCTTGGGTTCAATCCCCAAGTCACCTTAGCCGCTCTAGATAGCTGTTTGTAAATATTGATTGCTTTCCTACAGATGTTGGCCACATGTTTGTCAAAAGTCATTTTGCTGTCGATTGTCACTCCCAGCAGCTTCATTTCGTCCACGGTGTTGATGGCAACTCCACCCATGGTTAGGCGTGGTGTGTCATATTTCAATTTCCTGGTTATAACCATGGAATTGGTTTTGTGTGGTGCAAACCTCAATTTGTTTCGGACACCCCACGCCCTTACATGTTCCAGTATCCCGCTTGCCTGTTGTTCGATGGCAAGGGCGGTGTCGCCGTGGAACGCCAGTGTCACGTCGTCAGCAAATGCCTGACAATGCACTCCCTTTTCTTCGAGACTTTTAAGCAGGGGATCCAACAACAAGTTCCACAATATCGGTCCAGCTATGGATCCCTGCACGCATCCTTTGCCGGTTGCTGTTACGACCTCCGTGCCGCCATATCGGACTCTTACCGTTCTTCCTTCCAGGTAGCTATTTATGAGTCTTTTGATGTTGTCCGGACACTCTTCCTCTGCAAGTCTGAGTTTTAGCGCGGGCCACCAAGCGTTATCAAAGGCCCCCTCTATGTCCAGAGACACCACATTTACGATCTTCTTTTCTTCTAGCTTTGCTCGTATGTGTTGCATCAGGGCACAGAGGGAGTCCTCGGTGCTCCTTTGTGGCATGAAACCATATTGGCGCTTGCTCATTCGGGGAAGCAGGTGATGTTTAAGCCGGGCAACTATCATTTTCTCGAAAATTTTTCCCAAAATCGATAGCAGTCCGATTGGTCTGTATGACTTGGGAGATGTATAGCTTTCTTTCCCTGGTTTCTTCAGAATAACTACCACCGCTTCCTTCCACTTAGCTGGTTAGGTTAGGTTAGGTTAGGTTAGGTTAGGTTAGGTTAGGTTAGGTTAGGTTAGGTTAGGTTAGGTTAGGTTAGGTTAGGTTAGGTTAGGTTAGGTTAGGTTAGGTTAGGTTAGGTTAGGTTAGGTTAGGTTAGGTTAGGTTAGGTTAGGTTAGGTTAGGTTAGGTTAGGTTAGGTTAGGTTAGGTTAGGTTAGGTTAGGTTAGGTTAGGTTAGGTTAGGTTAGGTTAGGTTAGGTTAGGTTAGGTTAGGTTAGGTTAGGTTAGGTTAGGTTAGGTTAGGTTAGGTTAGGTTAGGTTAGGTTAGGTTAGGTTAGGTTAGGTTAGGTTAGGTTAGGTTAGGTTAGGTTAGGTTAGGTTAGGTTAGGTTAGGTTAGGTTAGGTTAGGTTAGGTTAGGTTAGGTTAGGTTAGGTTAGGTTAGGTTAGGTTAGGTTAGGTTAGGTTAGGTTTTTTTTTTTTTTTTTTTTTTTTTTTTTTTTTTTTTTTTAGTTTTCCCCCGGGTGTTACACCACACCCAGGGGGAGTTTATTGCAATAACACTCTATAAGGGTACAGAGACATTGTAAGACGCTATTATTTACAGAATATGTGATAAACTAAAACTTAACTTAATACATCACTTAGTCTGCTTCTTTGTAATACAATAGTGAATTATTAGTCATATACTTATAAAATATAACTTTATACATAACATATTTTTTTTTTTTATCAATTATCTTAGTTCCTAGTTGCAACAATTACAAACATTATTTTCTTACTTGAGTCATTTTTTATCTATTTATAACAATTATTACTATGTATTCACATTCTGTCACGTCTTTGTTATTTTACCTAATTTTGTGGTTACTGCTAAATATTCGTTAATCAACTTCGTTTATACTCTTTTATTATTAATGAGCATGATTTGCAATTACTTAGTCATCGGCTTAATATATACAGGGTACTTGTCAAATATTTATCTTACAGCCGTCTTTTATTAAAATTCTACCGTCATTGATTATCATTATTTGGATAAAAATTATCGAGTCAAAGCTTTTAAAACAGGTATATGTATACTTATAACTACTTAGATACTAAATCACCCAATTAAAATCCCTTATATATAATTATACTATTTTAACATACTATTGCACTTTATGTGTTTACGCGTCAGCAAATATAAATTATTTTCTGATGCGGAGCCACCTGTGCATTATTATGTGAGCCGAGTCCTGTTTTCCGGTTTTCTCGCACGTGTCGCAGCATGCCTGTCATTATTGCATAGTTTAATGACCTATCACTCATCAACTTGGCAATCGGTGTGCCGCGGCACGCCCGAGATACCACAAAACCCAGACTCACGCGTATGCAATTCTGGACCTGGCGAGAGCCTCCCACCTTTGCCTGACCTGACAAGCAGAGCTGAAGGCGTTGTGATTATCACTTACCGCGCTTCGGTCTGCCCGGCAGTTCAGGCACGATGGGACGGCTCCCGCCATCCAGCTTTGACACGCCGCCCTCTGGTGCTCCCCACCGCAATGGCTGCACCTCTCGACTGTCTCCCTGCAATGGCGCCTGCCGTGGCCGTAGCCCAGGCACATCGAGCATTGGACCAGTGGAGAATAGTCCTCCACATGGATCCGCTGCATATCGATGCGCACTGAGCCAGCATCGACCACGGCACGCCACATCCTGGGGGGGACGCTTGCCACAACATGCTCCAACAGCGGGTTCCTAGACTTTTTGCGAAATTTGACTATTATATTTTTCTCGTCCACCTCCAATTCTCGAATAATTTTGTTATTTTGTTCGACAATTTTTTCTATTATTTCTTTATTGGTATTGCACTTAATTACATGTTTAAAAATGAGGAGGGGGTTTTTATTTTCGATGTCCTTGACTTCTAGTTTTTCGATGTTATTGATTCTTGCTTTTAATTTTTCTTTACCCTCTTTTGTTTTACAACTCAGTATTAATTTTCGGTCCCGGGTTTTCCTGACTTTTTCAATTCGAATCCATTCCCCGCCTTCTCCCGCTATGTCCCGTATTCTATCCAACACCTCGTCACCCGTCTCCACTCCTTTCTTGTCGTTGACAATCACGGAGTGTAGGGTGACGGGCGATTCCTTCGTTGTGGCTGCAATCTGTGCGTAGGTTGGAGCATGTGTGGATGTACCTGTTCCTGCTTCGCTTCGGTTGTCGATTGACTCCTTAAGCTCCTTTATACTCCTGGAGTTTTCGTCGAGTCGAACGACCAGCATGTTCAGGAATTTCGTTATGTCCTCCTGTTTTTCTTGTTTTTCTTGTTTTTCCTCTTCCTGAGGAGCAGGGGAGGTCTGTGTGCGCACGCTTGGGTTTTGACCCGGCGTGAGATTCTGCAAATCCTGGTAGATTGCTAAGTCACACACCAGGTCATCCGCCTCTCTTAATTTTTGTATGACTGAGTCCTTAGTCGTACGCTTCAGTCTAAGCGCAGTTTCGACCTCGTTTATAGCTGCTTCCAGGAGATCTCGGATGCCGCGGCCCAGCCTGTCCCTATCGTCATCAGTCAGTATCTTCCGTCGATTCTCCTCTCTTAAAAGCGGCGTTCTGGGATAGTGCTGAATATATTTGCTTCTTGTTATGGGGGTGGCCCATTCCACGGCAGGTTCCCTTGAGGGGGAATCCGACAAAGACGAGTCACTCTGAATATGAGTGGGTGAGGGGGTGTCATCCTCATTGTAGTTGAGGGTTTTACTGAAGGTTACAGTCTTTGGTCTTGGGTTTGTCATGATTTAAAACGTAAATTTGTAAAAGTTGTAAAAGAGATTGAGAATATACAGTATAATGTATAAAAATTTTTAAAAAGATGGGGGTAGGAGTCAATTATTTAAAACAGTATAAAAATAAAATTTTCTTGAAACGATGGATTTCTTATGGTCACGAAGGTTTAACTTAGGGGTTGTCACACCAAGAAATCCACTTGCTCACCTTACGTGAGGGTTTGTCCAGATTATATGTCTGGCTCGCCGCAAATCCGGAAAATCCTCTCAATCCTATTCAGTTCTTGAGGGTTCTTAGTATCCAGGTATACTTGCAGCGACACAGAACACTTTACTACACAAATTTATTTAATTTTATTTAATTTTCACAATAATTTTTATTTTTTTTTGCAGATTTATTTCGCGGAGCGCGTCGGAGCACGTCTGCACTCCACGACGGCTCGAAGCAGACTGGGTTAGGTTAGGTTAGGTTAGGTTAGGTTAGGTTAGGTTAGGTTAGGTTAGGTTAGGTTAGGTTAGGTTAGGTTAGGTTAGGTTAGGTTAGGTTAGGTTAGGTTAGGTTAGGTTAGGTTAGGTTAGGTTAGGTTAGGTTAGGTTAGGTTAGGTTAGGTTAGGTTAGGTTAGGTTAGGTTAGGTTAGGTTAGGTTAGGTTAGGTTAGGTTAGGTTAGGTTAGGTTAGGTTAGGTTAGGTTAGGTTAGGTTAGGTTAGGTTAGGTTAGGTTAGGTTAGGTTAGGTTAGGTTAGGTTAGGTTAGGTTAGGTTAGGTTAGGTTTTTTTTTTTTTTTTTTTTTTTTTTTTTTTTTTTTTTTTTTTTTATTTATAGTTTTCCCCTGCGAGTTACACCACACCCAGGGGGAGTTTATTTACCAGTACTCTCTATCAAGGGACAGAGCCATTATTTACAATTTTTTAGTTACATGGTATGTGAAGAAAACTATAACCTTACTTTATGCTACACTTAAAGTCTGCTTCTGATACAATAGTGCGGCTTATATCTATATTATAATAGTCCATGTAGTTTTTATACAAGTTGTAATATATCTCTTATAACTAGTTTATATGCTAATTTCTTTTCTTTTACAGGTCTTATCTTAATATTTACTTGCCTGTTAAGTCGGATTTTTCACTTAATTCTATCATGTTATCTAATACTTGTCACACTTTAATACTGGTAAAAACTTTTAAAATCATATCATTATTTATAAAAACTTGTCCATTAATAACGTGATTTGTTATTATTTTACAATTGTATTTCTACTAGTCAATATTTAAAAATTTTGTTCCTTATATCTATATACAGTAGTACTGCCGTAATTTTAATTTGTTAAGGTTTTAACACCTAATATTAGTTATAAATCAAAACTTTATATACATGTGTACATTTGTCATTTTGTTATACCTTACTTTTAACACCACCCAACCAAGTCACTATCACAATATATTTTTACTTTTACCTACCATTTATACATCTTTGTTATATTTCGTCGATTTTAAAATAACTATTATTTGCATATAGTACAAACTACACGTGTCTTCACTTCAACGGATATTTACTATCCGTTAATGCAGAGCCACATATGTATGTTTGTTCCCGCGAAAACTCGGTTTGGCCCCACGTACATGCCGCGGCTTGCCTGGTATTATTGCTATACTTGATTGACATCAATATTACAATTTCGGATGCCGCGACACGCCGAGGGAATCAAACAATAAGTGCTTACGCGTATGCAATTCTGGATCTGGCGAGAGCCTCCCACCTTTGCCTGACCTGACACGCGGAGCTAAAAGCGTTGTGATTACTCACCGCGTTTCCGTCCGCGCGGCAGTTCAGGCACGATGGGACGGCTCCCGCCATCCAGGCCGGGCACACCGCCCTCTGGTGCTCGCCACCACAGTGGCAACACCTCTCCACCTTCTCCCTGCAGTGGCGCCTGCCGTGGCCGTAGCCCAGGCACACCGAGCATTGGACCAGGGGAGAATAATCCTCCACCTGGATCCGCTGCATATCGATGCGCACTGAGCCGGCCTCGGCCACTGCTCGCCACATCCTGGGGGGGACAGTTACCACTACATGTTCCAGTAGCGGGTTACGTGCCTTTTTTCTAAACTTTATTTCAATGTTTTTCTCCTCCTCCTTTAGATCTTGTAAAATTTTTCGATTTTGTTCCATTAATTTGTTTATTATTTGCTGGTTTGTGTTACTTTTTAAAATGTTTTTAAATATGAGGAGTGGATTTTTATTAACTACCTCCTTTACCTGCAGATTTTCAATTGTGCTGATTTTGTTTTTTAATCTCTCCCTACCCTCTTTGGTTTTACAACTAATAATTATTTTTCGGTCTTTTGTTTTCCTCACTTTTTCAATCTTTATCCATTGTCCTCCCTCTTCTGCTACTTCCCTGATCCTTTGCATGACCTCCTCACTGGTTTCCATTCCTTTCTTATCCTCGACAATGACGGAATGTAGCGTCAGGGGCTTTTCTTGAGAAGCAGCCACGGCCTGTGAGTACGTCGGAGTGTGTGAGGCTTTGGTGGATGTTGTAACGCTGACTTCATGTCGGTGGTCCATTAATTCCTTAATTTCGCGTATACTTTGGGAGTTTTGTTCTAGTTTATCTACCAACGGTTTTAAGAAATTTTTTAACTCTCCAAATTGTGTCTCCTGCTGAGGAATGGGGATAGGGGATGTTTGTGTACGTACGCTGGGATGCTGTCCCGGCGTGAAGTTTTTCAACTCCTGATATATTGCCAGGTCGCATGCCAGGTCATCCACCTGTCTTATTTTGTCTTTTATGGAGTCCTTGGTGGTCCTCTTCAGTCTTTGGGCGTTTTCGACTTCTTCGTTCAACTCGTTCAGGAGGTGTCGGATGCGACCGCAGAGCTCGTCCCTGTCTTCATCCGTGAGGATCTTTCTGCGGTCACACTCCTTCAGGAGAGGCGTTTTTGGGTAGTATTGAAGGTACTTGCTCTTTTTGTATGTATTGGGGGTTTCCCATTCTTTTGCTGAGGGTAGTTTGGTGGGGGAGTCCTGAGAGGACGAATCGCTCTGCAGCTGAGTGGGCGATGGAGTTTTGTCTTCGATGTAGGTAAGTGTCCTTTTAAATGATACGGACTTGGGTGTTCGGTTATGCGTCATTGTTTAAAATTAAATTTGTAGAAGTTGTAAAATGAAGAAAATACAATATAAATTGTATATAGTAAAGATAAAATGATAAATTGAAATTGTGAGGGTCAAGGGCTAAAAATAAAATATAATTTACTTGATGTCTGAGACGTCGTTGTCCTGTTGTTCAGGCTGTAGCCTGTTCTCCAACCGATGCTGTCTTTTCCTCGTCGCTTTCCTCGTCGCGGCACTTCCCAACAGAATCGCGAGTAAGTCCAGCGAAATTCTTCTCTGCCTTTGTCCAGCTAGGGAAGTTGATGGAGTCCAGGGTTCAGCACTGCATCCCAAACACTTTATCACTTAATTAATTTCTTACCAATTTTTTTTTTTTTTTTTTTTTTTTTTTTAACAATTTTTGCACTTAAAATAATTTTTTACACAAATTTTTATTTGCAGAGCGCTCCGGACACGTCCGCTCTCCACGAGCGCTCGAAGCAGACCGGTTAGGTTAGGTTAGGTTAGGTTAGGTTAGGTTAGGTTAGGTTAGGTTAGGTTAGGTTAGGTTAGGTTAGGTTAGGTTAGGTTAGGTTAGGTTAGGTTAGGTTAGGTTAGGTTAGGTTAGGTTAGGTTAGGTTAGGTTAGGTTAGGTTAGGTTAGGTTAGGTTAGGTTAGGTTAGGTTAGGTTAGGTTAGGTTAGGTTAGGTTAGGTTAGGTTAGGTTAGGTTAGGTTAGGTTAGGTTAGGTTAGGTTAGGTTAGGTTAGGTTAGGTTAGGTTAGGTTAGGTTAGGTTAGGTTAGGTTAGGTTAGGTTAGGTTAGGTTAGGTTAGGTTAGGTTAGGTTAGGTTAGGTTAGGTTAGGTTAGGTTAGGTTAGGTTAGGTTAGGTTAGGTTAGGTTAGGTTAGGTTAGGTTAGGTTAGGTTAGGTTAGGTTAGGTTTTTTTTTTTTTTTTTTTTTTTTTTTTTTTTTTTGTTTTCCTCTGGGTGTTACACCACACCCAGAGGGAGTTTATTGCCTTTTTCTCTCCGCATGGGTGACAGAGACATTTTCATACATGATTGTTTACACATTCTATGATAACTATACGTTACATTATACTGTAATTTTCTACTTCTTGTTTCATTACTTTTAATAATTTAATATTTATACAGTATTATTATTTCTAACATTATTCTTAATTCTATATTATTTTTTTTTGATTACATGTTTTTGTTCCTTCTTATTTTATGGCTTATCATATGTAAACATTAGTTTTATCACTTATTTTTTTTTTATCTGTACATTTCGTTCTTATGTTTATATACTGTACTGGCAATAACATTATTAATCAAATTAATTTTGTGTCCATAGCACGATTTATTAATTGACATAACTATTCTCATACATATCTATACATATACTTCGTCAAACTTTTTAACCACAGGGTTTGTCACATTTTGTCTATCATATTATATAATTTGTCATAATACTTAAAAATAAAATAAAAAATTTTTTACTCGTCCAATTATTGTATATACTTATAGCTAGCTTATAACCTAATATCACCAGTCGTTTTTCATATACATAATTATAAAACATAAAATTAATTAATATTGCATAACAATTTGGCGTGCCTTCTCACTAGCTAATAATTATTATCAGCTAGTTCGGAGCCACATATGCACAGTTTTTAGAGCAACCAGGTTTCGCTATTGATCTCCACGCACGCGCCGTAGCACACCTGACATTATTGCTTTGTGTAATGCACTAATCATTGACTTGGCAATTGGGGTGCCACAGCACGTCCGGGAGTCCACAAACCCATGGTTACTCATATGCAATTCTGGATCTGGCGAGAGCCTCCCACCTTTGCCTGACCTGACAGGCAGAACTAAAAGCATTGTGGTCATAGCTCACCGTACTTCTGTCTGCCCGGCAGTTCAGGCACGATGGGACCGCTCCCGCCATCCAGCCTTGACACACTGACCGTTGATGCAGTCCACCACAATGGCTACACTTTTCCTCCTTCTCCCTACAGTGGCGCCTGCCGTGGCCGTAGCCCAGGCACATCGAACACTGGACCAGCGGAGAATAATCCTCCGCTTGGATCCGCTGCATGTCGATGCGCACTGAGCCGGCCTCGACCACTGCACGCCACATCTTGGGAGGGACACTCACAACCACATGTTCTAATAACTGATTTCTAGCTTTTTTCCTAAATTTGATTGTAACTTGTTTATCATCCTCCTTAACGTTTTTAAATAATTTGCCATTTTGTTCCAAAAGTTTTACTGTAATCTGTTCATTGTTGTTTTTCTTTAGTACGTTTTTCAAAATAAGGAGGGGGTTTTTGTTGTCGATGTCCCTCACCTGCAATTTAGGTATGTCATTTATTTTTTTCTTTAATTTCTCCCTGCCCTCTTTCGTTACACAACTTATTATAACCTTTCTATCTTTCGTTTTCCTTACTCTTTCTATTCTAATCCATTCGCCGTCGTCTTTCGTCACTTCTCTAATTCGATCCAGCACCTCGTCACCTGTTTCCACTCCCTCCTTGTCATGTTAGGTTAGGTTAGGTTAGGTTAGGTTAGGTTAGGTTAGGTTAGGTTAGGTTAGGTTAGGTTAGGTTAGGTTAGGTTAGGTTAGGTTAGGTTAGGTTAGGTTAGGTTAGGTTAGGTTAGGTTAGGTTAGGTTAGGTTAGGTTAGGTTAGGTTAGGTTAGGTTAGGTTAGGTTAGGTTAGGTTAGGTTAGGTTAGGTTAGGTTAGGTTAGGTTAGGTTAGGTTAGGTTAGGTTAGGTTAGGTTAGGTTAGGTTAGGTTAGGTTAGGTTAGGTTAGGTTAGGTTAGGTTAGGTTAGGTTAGGTTAGGTTAGGTTAGGTTAGGTTAGGTTAGGTTAGGTTAGGTTAGGTTAGGTTAGGTTAGGTTAGGTTAGGTTAGGTTAGGTTAGGTTAGGTTAGGTTAGGTTAGGTTAGGTTAGGTTAGGTTAGGTTAGGTTAGGTTAGGTTAGGTTAGGTTAGGTTAGGTTAGGTTAGGTTAGGTTAGGTTAGGTTAGGTTAGGTTAGGTTAGGTTAGGTTAGGTTAGGTTAGGTTAGGTTAGGTTAGGTTAGGTTAGGTTAGGTTAGGTTAGGTTAGGTTAGGTTAGGTTAGGTTAGGTTAGGTTAGGTTAGGTTAGGTTAGGTTAGGTTAGGTTAGGTTAGGTTAGGTTAGGTTAGGTTAGGTTAGGTTAGGTTAGGTTAGGTTAGGTTAGGTTAGGTTAGGTTAGGTTAGGTTAGGTTAGGTTAGGTTAGGTTAGGTTAGGTTAGGTTAGGTTAGGTTAGGTTAGGTTAGGTTAGGTTAGGTTAGGTTAGGTTAGGTTAGGTTAGGTTAGGTTAGGTTAGGTTAGGTTAGGTTAGGTTAGGTTAGGTTAGGTTAGGTTAGGTTAGGTTAGGTTAGGTTAGGTTAGGTTAGGTTAGGTTAGGTTAGGTTAGGTTAGGTTAGGTTAGGTTAGGTTAGGTTAGGTTAGGTTAGGTTAGGTTAGGTTAGGTTAGGTTAGGTTAGGTTAGGTTAGGTTAGGTTAGGTTAGGTTAGGTTAGGTTAGGTTAGGTTAGGTTAGGTTAGGTTAGGTTAGGTTAGGTTAGGTTAGGTTAGGTTAGGTTAGGTTAGGTTAGGTTAGGTTAGGTTAGGTTAGGTTAGGTTAGGTTAGGTTAGGTTAGGTTAGGTTAGGTTAGGTTAGGTTAGGTTAGGTTAGGTTAGGTTAGGTTAGGTTAGGTTAGGTTAGGTTAGGTTAGGTTAGGTTAGGTTAGGTTAGGTTAGGTTAGGTTAGGTTAGGTTAGGTTAGGTTAGGTTAGGTTAGGTTAGGTTAGGTTAGGTTAGGTTAGGTTAGGTTAGGTTAGGTTAGGTTAGGTTAGGTTAGGTTAGGTTAGGTTAGGTTAGGTTAGGTTAGGTTAGGTTAGGTTAGGTTAGGTTAGGTTAGGTTAGGTTAGGTTAGGTTAGGTTAGGTTAGGTTAGGTTAGGTTAGGTTAGGTTAGGTTAGGTTAGGTTAGGTTAGGTTAGGTTAGGTTAGGTTAGGTTAGGTTAGGTTAGGTTAGGTTAGGTTAGGTTAGGTTAGGTTAGGTTAGGTTAGGTTAGGTTAGGTTAGGTTAGGTTAGGTTAGGTTAGGTTAGGTTAGGTTAGGTTAGGTTAGGTTAGGTTAGGTTAGGTTAGGTTAGGTTAGGTTAGGTTAGGTTAGGTTAGGTTAGGTTAGGTTAGGTTAGGTTAGGTTAGGTTAGGTTAGGTTAGGTTAGGTTAGGTTAGGTTAGGTTAGGTTAGGTTAGGTTAGGTTAGGTTAGGTTAGGTTAGGTTAGGTTAGGTTAGGTTAGGTTAGGTTAGGTTAGGTTAGGTTAGGTTAGGTTAGGTTAGGTTAGGTTAGGTTAGGTTAGGTTAGGTTAGGTTAGGTTAGGTTAGGTTAGGTTAGGTTAGGTTAGGTTAGGTTAGGTTAGGTTAGGTTAGGTTAGGTTAGGTTAGGTTAGGTTAGGTTAGGTTAGGTTAGGTTAGGTTAGGTTAGGTTAGGTTAGGTTAGGTTAGGTTAGGTTAGGTTAGGTTAGGTTAGGTTAGGTTAGGTTAGGTTAGGTTAGGTTAGGTTAGGTTAGGTTAGGTTAGGTTAGGTTAGGTTAGGTTAGGTTAGGTTAGGTTAGGTTAGGTTAGGTTAGGTTAGGTTAGGTTAGGTTAGGTTAGGTTAGGTTAGGTTAGGTTAGGTTAGGTTAGGTTAGGTTAGGTTAGGTTAGGTTAGGTTAGGTTAGGTTAGGTTAGGTTAGGTTAGGTTAGGTTAGGTTAGGTTAGGTTAGGTTAGGTTAGGTTAGGTTAGGTTAGGTTAGGTTAGGTTAGGTTAGGTTAGGTTAGGTTAGGTTAGGTTAGGTTAGGTTAGGTTAGGTTAGGTTAGGTTAGGTTAGGTTAGGTTAGGTTAGGTTAGGTTAGGTTAGGTTAGGTTAGGTTAGGTTAGGTTAGGTTAGGTTAGGTTAGGTTAGGTTAGGTTAGGTTAGGTTAGGTTAGGTTAGGTTAGGTTAGGTTAGGTTAGGTTAGGTTAGGTTAGGTTAGGTTAGGTTAGGTTAGGTTAGGTTAGGTTAGGTTAGGTTAGGTTAGGTTAGGTTAGGTTAGGTTAGGTTAGGTTAGGTTAGGTTAGGTTAGGTTAGGTTAGGTTAGGTTAGGTTAGGTTAGGTTAGGTTAGGTTAGGTTAGGTTAGGTTAGGTTAGGTTAGGTTAGGTTAGGTTAGGTTAGGTTAGGTTAGGTTAGGTTAGGTTAGGTTAGGTTAGGTTAGGTTAGGTTAGGTTAGGTTAGGTTAGGTTAGGTTAGGTTAGGTTAGGTTAGGTTAGGTTAGGTTAGGTTAGGTTAGGTTAGGTTAGGTTAGGTTAGGTTAGGTTAGGTTAGGTTAGGTTAGGTTAGGTTAGGTTAGGTTAGGTTAGGTTAGGTTAGGTTAGGTTAGGTTAGGTTAGGTTAGGTTAGGTTAGGTTAGGTTAGGTTAGGTTAGGTTAGGTTAGGTTAGGTTAGGTTAGGTTAGGTTAGGTTAGGTTAGGTTAGGTTAGGTTAGGTTAGGTTAGGTTAGGTTAGGTTAGGTTAGGTTAGGTTAGGTTAGGTTAGGTTAGGTTAGGTTAGGTTAGGTTAGGTTAGGTTAGGTTAGGTTAGGTTAGGTTAGGTTAGGTTAGGTTAGGTTAGGTTAGGTTAGGTTAGGTTAGGTTAGGTTAGGTTAGGTTAGGTTAGGTTAGGTTAGGTTAGGTTAGGTTAGGTTAGGTTAGGTTAGGTTAGGTTAGGTTAGGTTAGGTTAGGTTAGGTTAGGTTAGGTTAGGTTAGGTTAGGTTAGGTTAGGTTAGGTTAGGTTAGGTTAGGTTAGGTTAGGTTAGGTTAGGTTAGGTTAGGTTAGGTTAGGTTAGGTTAGGTTAGGTTAGGTTAGGTTAGGTTAGGTTAGGTTAGGTTAGGTTAGGTTAGGTTAGGTTAGGTTAGGTTAGGTTAGGTTAGGTTAGGTTAGGTTAGGTTAGGTTAGGTTAGGTTAGGTTAGGTTAGGTTAGGTTAGGTTAGGTTAGGTTAGGTTAGGTTAGGTTAGGTTAGGTTAGGTTAGGTTAGGTTAGGTTAGGTTAGGTTAGGTTAGGTTAGGTTAGGTTAGGTTAGGTTAGGTTAGGTTAGGTTAGGTTAGGTTAGGTTAGGTTAGGTTAGGTTAGGTTAGGTTAGGTTAGGTTAGGTTAGGTTAGGTTAGGTTAGGTTAGGTTAGGTTAGGTTAGGTTAGGTTAGGTTAGGTTAGGTTAGGTTAGGTTAGGTTAGGTTAGGTTAGGTTAGGTTAGGTTAGGTTAGGTTAGGTTAGGTTAGGTTAGGTTAGGTTAGGTTAGGTTAGGTTAGGTTAGGTTAGGTTAGGTTAGGTTAGGTTAGGTTAGGTTAGGTTAGGTTAGGTTAGGTTAGGTTAGGTTAGGTTAGGTTAGGTTAGGTTAGGTTAGGTTAGGTTAGGTTAGGTTAGGTTAGGTTAGGTTAGGTTAGGTTAGGTTAGGTTAGGTTAGGTTAGGTTAGGTTAGGTTAGGTTAGGTTAGGTTAGGTTAGGTTAGGTTAGGTTAGGTTAGGTTAGGTTAGGTTAGGTTAGGTTAGGTTAGGTTAGGTTAGGTTAGGTTAGGTTAGGTTAGGTTAGGTTAGGTTAGGTTAGGTTAGGTTAGGTTAGGTTAGGTTAGGTTAGGTTAGGTTAGGTTAGGTTAGGTTAGGTTAGGTTAGGTTAGGTTAGGTTAGGTTAGGTTAGGTTAGGTTAGGTTAGGTTAGGTTAGGTTAGGTTAGGTTAGGTTAGGTTAGGTTAGGTTAGGTTAGGTTAGGTTAGGTTAGGTTAGGTTAGGTTAGGTTAGGTTAGGTTAGGTTAGGTTAGGTTAGGTTAGGTTAGGTTAGGTTAGGTTAGGTTAGGTTAGGTTAGGTTAGGTTAGGTTAGGTTAGGTTAGGTTAGGTTAGGTTAGGTTAGGTTAGGTTAGGTTAGGTTAGGTTAGGTTAGGTTAGGTTAGGTTAGGTTAGGTTAGGTTAGGTTAGGTTAGGTTAGGTTAGGTTAGGTTAGGTTAGGTTAGGTTAGGTTAGGTTAGGTTAGGTAGGTTAGGTTAGGTTAGGTTAGGTTAGGTTAGGTTAGGTTAGTTAGGTTAGGTTAGGTTAGGTTAGGTTAGGTTAGGTTAGGTTAGGTTAGGTTAGGTTAGGTTAGGTAGGTTAGGTTAGGTTAGGTTAGGTTAGGTTAGGTTAGGTTAGGTTAGGTTAGGTTAGGTTAGGTTAGGTTAGGTTAGGTTAGGTTAGGTTAGGTTAGGTTAGGTTAGGTTAGGTTAGGTTAGGTTAGGTTAGGTTAGGTTAG